>NC_133132.1:17344015-17644015 GCF_048418815.1 Hemitrygon akajei | reverse complement strand
CAGGATACTAACAGGTTTCTTTTCAGTTACAGTGGCATGCAAAAGTTAGGGCACCCGTGTTCAAAATGTCTGTTACTGTGAATAGCTGAGCGAGTAAAAGATGACCTGATTTTAAGAAGGCACAACGTTAAAGATGACACATTTCTTTAATATTTTAAGCAAGATTACTTTGTTATTTCCATCTTTTGCTGTATCAAAACAACAAAAAAGTTAAATGGCCTGAAACAAATTTTGGGCACCCTGCGTGGTCAGCACTTAGTAACACCGCCTTTGGCAAGTAGCACAGCTTGTAATCGCTTTCTGTAGACAGCTAAGAGTCTTTCAGTTCTTGTTTGGGGGTTTTTTGCCCATTCTTCCTTGCAAAAGGATTCTAGTTCTGTGAGAATCTTGTGCTGTTTGCATGCACTGCTCTTTTGAGGTCTATGCACATTTTCGATGGTGCTTAGGTCGGGGGACCACGAGGGCCATGGCACAACCTTCAGCTTTCGCTCTTGAGACAGTCCATTTTGGATTTTGAGTTGTGTTTAGGATCATTATCCTGTTACAGAAGCCATCCTCCTTTCATCTTCAGCTTTTTTACGGACGGTGTGATGCTTGCCTCCAGAATTTGCTAAAATTTAATTGAATTCATTCTTTCCTCTAGAAGTTAATTGTTCCCCGTGCCACTGGCTGCAACACAAGCCGAAAGCATGATCGATCCACCCCCGTGCTTAACAATTAGAAAGGTGTTCTTTTCATGAAATTCTGCACTTTTTTTCTCCAAAAAAAACTTTGCTCATTGCGGCCACAAAGTTCTATTTTAACTTCATCAGACCACAGGACTTGTTTCCAAAATGTACCAGGCTTGTTTGCAAATGTTGAAAAGAATGTTTCATCGTTAACTTTATGACTTGGAGACCAGTTCATTTTCTACTCTCTTAACTATTCATTGTAACAGGAATTTTGACCAGGGCTGCCCAAACCTTTGCATGCCACTGTATGTAATGAGCTGACAGTTGATATTGGGTCACAGAAAAATGATGCTGGTGAGGTACTAATGGGAACAAAGACATGGCAGATGAACTTAGTAGGTGCTGTGTATCTGTGCTCGCTGTGAAAGACACTAGCATTGTGAAACAGGACCACCAGTGTCTGTGAATGCCAACCAGCAGGAGTGAGTGGCTATGCCATTACAAAGGGGAAAAAAGTCCGAGGCAAATTCAAAGGACTTAAGGTGGATAAACCATCTGGGTCAGATCGGCTGCATCTCACAGTCATAAGAGAAGCTGATGACAATTGCATTGGTCATGATAAATTACTTGATTCTGGCACGGTCCCGGAGTCACTCCATTCTTTAAGAAGGGAGAAGGGGAAAATAAAGGAAATCATAGACCAGTTAGACTAGCTTCGATGCTTGGGAAAACGTTGGAGTCTATTATTAAGGATGATGTTTCGGGCTAATTCGAGACGAATGATAATGTCAGTCAAAGTCATCATGGTTGGGAAATCGAGGGACTAACAGGTAGAGTGGACAAAGGGGAGGCAGTGGATGTCATTTACTTAGATTTTCAGAAGGAGTTTGATAAGGTGCCTCACATGTGGCTACAAAAAGAAGATAAAGTCCTATAGCGTCACAGGAAAGATACTGGCATGGATAGCAGAACGGCAGAAGACAGGAGGCCTCGAATGGGTATAAAAGGGGACTTTTCTGGTTAAGTGTCGGGGACTAGTCTTGTTCCTCAGGGGTCAGTATTGGGACCGCTGCTTTTCACATTTTTTGTCAATAAATTACATAATAGAAATGATGACTTTATATAAAAGTTTGCGGATGGTACGAAGATAGGTGAAGGGTCGGGTAGTTCTGCGGAAGCTGTGCGATTGCAGCAGGGCAGACAAATTGGAAGAATGGGCGAAAAAGCGGCAGATGGAATAAAGGGCTGGGAAACGTATGATAATGCATTTTGGTGAAAAGAGCAATAGTGCGGGCTATTATCTAAATGGGGAGAGGATTGGCACAGCAGAGGCGCAGAAGCAGTTGAGAGATTCCGCGCGAGATTCCCAGATGGTCGGTCTTCAGGTGGAGTCCGTGTTCAGAAGGCAAATGCAATGCTGACACTTACTTCAGTGGGAATACAATACTTAGATAAAAAAGGAGAAAATGCTGAGGCCTTATTGAAGACTAGTCAGGCCGCACTTGCTGCATTGTCAACGGTTGTGGGCCCCATCTCTCGGAATGGATATACTGTCATTGGAGAGAGACCAGCGGAGGTCCCCGAGAATGATTCCTGGAATTCCGCGGTTAACATATGAGGAGTTTTTGGCAGCCTTGGGCTTGTACTCAGTGAAAATTATATGAATGCATGGGAATCCCATTGAATGTCGGAAGGACGATGTGGAGGAGATGTTTCCTTTTGTGGGGTCTCCATAAATAGATGGTACGGCCTCAAATTCGAAGGCGATTGTATTGGGGAGATGGTACAGCCTCAATTTCGAGGGGTGATTGTATTGGGGAGGATGCAGAGGGGATTTCCATCTGTATTGCTTTGGAGACAGTGCAGAGATAATTGTAGATGTGACTGTATTACAGAATATGAAGCGGAGATTAGAGACTTCATGGCATTTGCAAATTTGCTTAGGGCCATTGCAACTGTGATTGTATTGGAGGAACTGCAGTGCGTTGCGGATTGTTGTGCATTGGCGAGGGACCAAATGAGGATGTGTTTGTTTTCGAGAGAGGGCGGAGAGGATTCTCGTCTATGGTTGCAATGGTGACAGTGCTGAGGGTATTAAGGTTATGTGATTGTTATGGAAATGATTCAGAGTGGATTGGGCTTGAATTTGAATTAGAAACGGTACTAACTTGATTTGAATGTGAGGGCATTGAGGAGTGTGCAGACGGCGTTTGGGTTTTGATTGTATCGGAAAGGGTGGAGTGTGGAATGGGATGTAGTTGTATTTGGGAAGGTACCGGGTATTTTGGGATGTGATTGTATTGGAGGAAATTCAGAAGGAAATGGGATGTGATTATATTGGAGAAGGCGCAGAGGGGATAAGGAGTTTATTGCATTGGGAAATTGAAGAGGGGATTGGGGATTTTACAGGAGGCGATGCCGAGGGGATTGGGATTGCTATTCCGTTTGCAGTGCTACGGTGTTCGGATGTGGCCCAAGTGCGGAGTGAGAGACGCTGAAGCAGGTCGGTAGTTCACAGACTTTAATACGAACAGTTTTAAACGGAAGATAAACCAATAAACTCTGGGCAAAACAGGAGCGTTAACTGTAGCTCTCAAAAGGAAAACAAAGCCGACAATCCGCTGGAAAGAACATCTAAACATTGAACTAACGCCGCTAGTGTTCGGAGTCGGTTGATCTGAAACTCCAATAGCTCAGAGAAGGCCGAATACAAAACAGCAGCGAAGTGTTGCTGTGCTTTGTCCAAGACGCGACAAGCACTAAGACCACAAGAATGGGGTTCAATACTATCACGATTAAATAATAATTACCTGACCCGTACAAACTCACAAGCGCATCTGCCGTATTTACAGCGCTGCCGAATCCGTGGCTGTGTCAGGGCCACCTCTCTAGGCGCAGGCCCTGAGGCGCCACAGACCTGTGTCCGCTACAAGTCCAGGATCAGCGACGTGTCCAAGATGTCCTTCGCTGCGATCCAAGTACGTTCTTCTTGGCCATAACCTTCCCGGTCCACAACGTACTGGACCTTACCACGTACCCGGCCAGGTGCCAGGAGGCGCCACACAGTATAGACAAGGGAATTACCTACCAGGAGGTGGAGGTGGGGTGACTGGGGCAAAGGGGGGAGGTAACAACCAGCTTGAGCTGGGAAACCTGGAATACTGAGTGTTTCTTCATATCATAAGGGGACGTGAGACTGGACCCAAATACAGGACGCCGGCACTGCAGTAATAGGGGCAGGACGGGATCAGCTACACGATAGAACAAGATGTGGGAAACATGGCGTGCGTGGGGGACGTGGCGTTCAAGGTGATCCTGGGTTCAGATATGATCCCAGAGTTCAGAGAGGATCGCGGAGTTCAGAAATCCCGGAGTTCAGAGAGGTTAGGAGGCTCGGTTACAGGATGGGATTTTGGGACTAGGAGTGCTGGGAGGATAGCCCCCTGGGCAGGCCGTAGAACTCCTGGGCAGGGCCTGGACCTCCTGGCAGGTCGCGGAGCAAATCCCGTAGGATGCGAGGGATCGGAAAGGGCTGAGCCCTCCGCCGGGCAACGGCGGTCAGGCCAGGCTTACCAGACAGAGGCAAGGGATAGGAAGGGGCAGAGTCCTCCACCGGGCACCAGCAGTCCGGCCTGGCTTACACGACGGAGGCAAGGGATAGGAAGGGGCAGTGCCCTCCGCCCGGCACCAGCAGTCCGGCCTGACTTACACGACGGAGGCAAAGGATAGGAAGGGAGCTCGGTCCAGTGTGACTTCCAGACTCACTCGCAGAGCTGGTCTATAACGGGGTGCACTCCAAGCCAGGATGAACAGGACGACCCCTTCAACTATACTCTGTCCCAAAGTCCCTTATATACGCCGCCAACCGATAGGCATCAGGTGCGCCTCCTTGAGCCCAAACAAGCCAAGATGATCTTCAGCTGTGACAATTTGAACTCAAGGCGAAGCCAGGGACGGGCAACGGACCCGGCGTCCGCGGACCGGATCAAGAACCGGAATGCAGGCTCCGGACCGGACCATAACACTTCAGTGATGCTGGCAGACGCAATCTATAGGGCACCTTGTTGACGGCTTTTTTCCACTACAAACGGTGCCCCCTAGAGGGGCGAAGGCAGACTTCTGAAAACACGTCTGAAGTCCAGTGTGTCCTGAACTGGGAAAGAATGCATGAAACTCGGTCATGATGAAGTGGAACGTGGCTTACTGCCACAATTCCTGGAATGACAGAGGAATTTTCTGAGTAAAGACGGAACTGTTTGATGATAAATGCGTGCGAGGGTATCACATTGACAGTTTAACTTCAGATTTTAAATTTGTTTTATGTGGTTGACCAACGCCATTATCAAGTAATTGGATGGTGTTTATTGTCGTTTATTATATAAGCAATGTTACAGGCAGGAATAGGAAGTTGTTGCGATGTGCAAATATGCTGTTTATTTTACGGGAATAAACAACGGATGTTGGGTGAAATTAAAATCTATCCCCTCCCCAGCAGGACGCTGTCTGAAATTACAGAATATTCATATCCATGATCCATGATCTACTCTGTGTGTGTGACAATTCTACTGTCAAAAGTGGGCCGAACAATCTGATCGGTTCAGTGTAATTTCTATTCAGTTACCCTACATATATAACGTTTTTTACAGATGTGTCTCGTCAGCTGTTCCTGGGCGTCATGTCACGATGAGACGGAGAAGTGTTCAATCTTGGCGGTCGAGAATCCCTGAATCTTCAGACTATGAGGGGTTGTCACAGACACCTTTCCCAGAAGCTCAAACGTATGTGTCCCAATACGTTCGGAACACCAATTTTAATGTCTTAATTATTAAAGTCTGGTTTGAGAATATATCTAGGAGGAGTCAAGTTTAGAATACTTTATCAGATAAAAGTAACATAGTGAAAACAGCTTGGCTTCTGTGGCTGGAAATCTAATGGTCTCTGCGTCTCATTAATTGCAAGGTGAAAGGCAAAACAGACCTGCATAGTTGACGTCAGCAATTGTATTTTATGAGTTCCATTATTTTATTTTAACTACGCCTCCACACAATAGTTCAACAAATATAAACACATTGATGACAGAAATCCTGTCTGCTCATTAGTATTTTTGAAGACAAGCACAGTGGAATACATAAAACCAATTTTCCATATGAACTCAAAATTCAAAATCAGTGTATTAGAAATCTTGTGCAAAATATCGAAACGCCGTGTGTAAAGTCTTATTTTGAGATTGCTGCCGAATTATTCCAATCTTTCTCCCAAAAATACCATATTTAAATCCATATTGAAATAAACACTAATCATTAATTTTCATGATAGCCAATTGTCTCTGAATCTGAGAAACCCGTAAACCGTTTCGAGACAATCACATTCGCAAAACGTTATCGTGGTTTTCACTTGACTAGTGAAAAATACAACAGATTTTAAAGTTACGCGGGAAAGACAACACGAAAATCAGTGATTTTAACATCCTTCCTTCGGAAACTTGTCAAAACAACCGGAAACTAAAAATAATCATTACAACACTGTAACGAATTACTCCTACATAGACATCAATTTTGCTATCATCTATTTGCATGACTAGAGTTTGATAAATGTCCCTAACACATCTCGCTCTATCACCGCCTGTAGCAGAGTGTTCCACGCACCTACCACTCTGCATAATCTGCTTTTTCTGAAACACACTGTTATACTTACTTCCACTCACTTTAAAATAATGCCCTCTGTCATTGGTCATTTCCACAATGGGAAAATGCCTCTGAGTGTGTATTATATAAACGCCCTTCACCAACAAGTATACCTCACACTTCATCCTCATTTGCTCCAGGAAAAAAAGTTCTAACTCGATTAGCTTCACAGGACATACCGTCAAGACCAAACACTCAATCCATACACGCAAAAAATCTGCCAAATCCTTCCTTTAATAAACGTGTACCAATAACATCGCCAATGCTTTGTTGTTTGTCCCCGTTTCCCATCCTAACTAAGAGGATCTTAATGGTCAAGTCGATACCTTTAAGAACTAATATATTTACTCTGGAATGGGACCGGAAATCTAGTGCATTCAGCTTACAGCGATGCTCTGAAATACGTCAACACTACAATTTAACATGCTGACAGGAAGGGATTTGCAAAGAAAAGTTGGTGAACTCTGAAAATTGGTCAGTCCTCTTCCGGGGAATGTTTATTGAAATGAACAAAGAATCCAAATGCCTTTTAATGCGCATCGACATTTGTTGCTATTGATAATTATCTACGGTGACAGTCCAGTTTGTAAAAATATTGAAACTGATAAATATTTTATTTGAAACGTACAAGCCCTGTCACTGAGAAAGAATGTACAACGCTCTTGTTCGAAAGTCTGATTAATCAAAATTAAATATAATTGTTATTTTGTGATTATTCCGCAGGAGCGATTTTATTTGCACGATGACACAATTTATATAAATAGTTCACCTGCAGTGTTTGTTTAGTGGACTGTCGCTAATGTGACTGACCACGTGGTATGATCATTGTCAGAGTCTCCTGTATAAGAGCTTACAAAACAGTCGACAGTTGATATCGGCAGATGGACTATTTTCAACTGATCTCTAACTCCCACAGAAAATGGGATATCCAGCAATTTACTACATCGCGAGTACTTACTACCCTGTGCTAGCAGCGACTGGTATCCCTGGTAAGTAACTGGACCTGACTGCTGCTGTATGTGTGCGTTTTGTTCCTATAACATTTGTTGCAGATGGTGCCTCATTTGATGAGTGTTTTAAGCCTGGTTAGGTTTAAGTATGTATTTCATTTTCTAATTTAATATTTCTCTGGAGTTGTTACTCGTTTCTGATGTCCAATCGATTGAGTGTTAATATTTATACTATTCTTACATTTACGTCACTCGACCTTCCATCTTTCCCAACGCGTATTGTTCTAAATTCGATTCTACATCGATGTAGAAATTGAGACATTTACTAAAATGGAAGCAAAATCTTTAGCGCCGCGGCTGCTTTCTCTGCGAAATCCGCTGTTTTTCAGCAACATATATTATTTCCCTTTCCGTCCTAATGCACTATCTATTCTTCGAAATTGTGTTTGAAACTGCCACAATAACGTGCAAAACTCTTTCATTTTACTGATCTCCTCTTTTTGCCGCTTTTATTTAAGATACGATTAGATGAGAATTATTTTATTTCTTACCTCTATCTCACAACATAAGGGTGTAAAAATCTGTATGTGCATCTCCGTCACTATGAAGAAGGTTCAAGTTTATTTGCCACCTGTACATCAAAGCATAAGTTTAACTCCGCCGTCCCGCCACCTTAAATTGTTTTCTGCTAAGGAACAATCTCCCTCGTCCATTTTATTCCCGCAATATATAAAACCTTCAGCCTTCTCAGCTCTCTACATGAGTGGGCCGATAAACCAAAAAATCCAATGCCAACTGCAACACTGTTGCTCAACTGTTACTCGGGCCCGTGGTTATCATCCAATCGAAGGACAGTGACGGAGCCCGTACGAACTACTTTTCCACTCTCCGAATCGAAGTCTGCCTGACCCGGAATAGGATCAACACGTTTCTATGCGTACATATCATGTAAAAATGATCAGGTTTGTGTGCATGAACCTAACTCTTCTTTGCTCCCTTGCAGTTAATTTAATGGCGATTGTGATCCTGTCTCTGGGAAACTGTGGACTCTCTAAATGCATCTCCCGGTACCTGGTGGCAATGGCAGCAGCCGATTTAATGGGTGTTATTTTTGCTGTTATACTCTCTGAGATCAATAATATTTATCTTTACGCCCTTCCTTTGTTCATTACACCGGTTTGCACCATGACGCTTGTCCTGAGGCTCGCAACCATGGACTGTTCTGTTTGGCTCACGGTTGCTTTCACGTTTGATCGCTGTATTGCGATCTGTAGTGAAAAGCTTCGGGAACGATACTGCACCGAGAGGACAGCGACTGTTGTGATAGTGATTGTGTGTTTAGCATGTTGTGCGAAGTGTGCTCCGTTCTACTTTGCGGTAGAACCTTACCATATCATTGATAACATACCCTGGCGATGTATTTTCGGAATGGATTACCTTACCTTACCAGCGTGGAAAGCATATCAGTTGTTTCACACTATCACTAAACTTTTATTGCCGATCGGTTTGATTCTACTTTTTAATACTCTAACAGTCAGTCATATTATCGCGGCAAACAGAGTTCGCCGGGGGCTCAGGAACAGTAGAGAGAAAAAGAATGATCCAGAGGTGGAGAAACGGAGAAAGTCAATGATTTTGTTGTTTGCTCTATCAGCCAATTTCATATTGTTGTCTATCCCCTATATTGTATATACTACGAACTGGCAAATTCAGAATTACTCTTACACTGACAGGTATTTGAATACCTCGACATACATCCTGCAACAGTTTGCGTTTATGTTGCATTTTCTCTGTACCTGCACCAACACGTGTATCTACACTCTGACACAGAGGAAATTCAGGGAGGAACTGAAGAATGGAGTCAAACGTCTCGTTACGTTAACTTTTCGGCTCCGCTTGTAAACCGATATCGAATTGTAAGCTTTGACTGGAGTTTAGATGCTTTCCTATCTTATTTAAATGTCTGGTAAATGTCGCTGTTTTCCTGCAGCCAGGCGAGCGAATGTTTTGTAGTTTCCGGCTCCCAGTGAAGTCAGCAAAATTAATTGAATTGTGTGAGGCAAGAAAAAACAAAAATGAGCAGATCTGACCGCTGCAACAACTGAATTTTTTTTTTCAAAATTTTGGCTTAATGACTGAATCTGAGCCAACGAATCACGTGAAGGCAGTATGAATTTTACCGACATTGATAGAATTCTATTCTAATTCACTGGACCATGTGTCATTCCAGGGATTTCTGTGACAAGTGTAGAAATGCCTGAAACTGGGAAAGTTGGTGTAAGTTAAAGTGAGCTAAGATATCTACAATTTCCATTGTAACAGTGCAAAATTTTTGACCACTGCATTTTCATTCAGAAAGTGCGCGGTCCCTTCCAGAGCGGGTCTAAATCTTCACGACGGCCCAGCTTGACACATAAATTAGAATGTGCAGCAGTCTTGCCGAGAGGGGATGGTATTAGGAATGCAACTGTGGCGTTAATAAAAATTCTTCCCTTCCCTTATGAGTAATGTTGTCAAAGATTACTGCGAGGGGATGGTATCAGAGATTAAGCTGTGGAATTTCTTTTTCTGTTCATTTTCCACGTAATTAAAATGCACATTCTGCAGAATCGTCGACCCTAATGTATTGTGCCTGCTAATGTTTTGAAATTAAAATTTTGCAAATTGCGATGATTTTGGTGCAATACTTCACCCAACACGGGTGCTGAATTATACAACAGTAAATGAGAGAGATCAACAAGATGTCAGCATCAAGAAGCAGTTATATTGCGTCTTGCCGGAGCGTTACTACCTCCGTTGCATTTTCGGTTCCGTCCAATTGATGACCCCACACTCCAAATTTTCTACACTTGTGACGCAGAGGAAATTCACGGTGCTCTGAGGAAGAGAGTCAAACATCTGTTGGCGTTATGAGGTCGGTTCTATGGATAAAATAAAAATACAATTACAACTTTTCTTGGTAGATCAAATAAATTCCTGTATCTGTCATATCTCTAGAAAAACGTCACATATTCAAGAAGCCTGGTAGGCGAAGGTTAGTAGCTCGGATTCGTTATTACTCTTAAATCAGGTTTAATATAACTGGCATATATCGTGAAATTAATTGCTTACCGGCGGCAATACAAAGAATTTTTGCTAAAACTGTATAAAAATTTGAATAAGAAATATATATAAAATAACAACCTAAATGCAGGACAAAGTGGGACTATATTGAGATAGTGTTCAGGGGTTCACTCTCCATTTAGAAATCTGATGGCATCGCGCATTAATGTTCTCCAATCGGGAGCGGGAGAATCTGCTTTCTTTCTCAACGATGTAGATTTTCGACGGTAATGGATTTCCCGGCGCCAGCGAAAAGAAGCACCTCATTTTCGGAAGGCTTTTGATAAGGCCCCACATAGGAGATTGGTGGGTAAAATCAAAGTTCATGGCATTGGGGCGAAAACATTGACATGGATAGAAAACTGGTTGGCAAAGAGAAAGCAAAGGGTAGCGGTAAATGGATGTTTCTCGGAATGGCAGGTGGTGACTAGTGGGGTGCCACAGGGCTCGGTATTGGGACCACATCTGTTTACGACTTACGTCAAGGACTTTGATGAAGGCATTAAGAATAACATCAGCAAGTTTGCTGATGATGCTAAGCTGGGTGGCAGTGTGACATGTGATGAGGATGTTAGGAGAATTCAGGGTGACATGCATAGGCTGGGTGAGTGGGCAGATACTTGGCAGATGACGTTTAATGTGAATAAGTGTGAGGTTATCCACTTTGGGTGTAAGAACAGGAAGGCAGATTATTATCTGAACGGTGTAGAGTTAGGTAAGTGAGAAATACAAAGAGAACTAGGAGTCCTTGTTCATCAGTCACTGAAGGTGAATGAGCAAGTGCAGCAGGCAGTGAAGAAGGCTAATGGAATGTTGGCCTTTATTACAAAGGGAATTGAGTACAAGAGCAAGGAAATCCTCTTGCATTTGTACAGAGCCCGGGTGAGACCACACCTGGAGTATTGTGTACAGTTTTGGTTTCCAGGGTTAAGGAAGGACATCCTGGCTGTAGAGGAAGTGCAGCGTAGATTCACGAGGTTAATTCCTGGGATGTCTGGACTGTCTTACGCAGAGAGGTTAGAAAGACTGGGCTTGTACACGCTGGAATTACGGAGGTTGAGAGGGGATCTGATTGAAACATATAAGATTATTAAGGGATTGGACAAGATAGAGGCAGGAAATACGTTCCAGATGCTGGGAGAGTCCAGTACCAGAGGGCATGGTTTGAGAATAAGGGGTAGGTCATTTTAGACAGAGTTAAGGAAATACTTCTTCTCCCAGACAGTTGTGTGGTTCGGGAATGCACTGCATCGGAAGGCAGTGGAGGTCAATTCTCTGGATGCTTTCAAGAAGGAGCTAGATAGGTATCTTATGGATAGGGGAATCAAGGGATATGCGGACAAGGCAGGAACCGGGTACTGATAGTAGATGATTAGCCATGATCTCAAAATGGCGGTGCAAGCTCGAAGGGCCGAATGGTCTACTTCTGCACGTATTGTCTATTGTCTATTGAAAATCCTCTCTCATTCCATTGGCAAAACAATTTCACAGATCTATCTGAATAGGATCACAGGACCCTCTGCCTGTGCACTGGGCCGCCACTTCGCAAGAGAAGTAAGGGCTGATGCGTACTCAGAACTCGCACTTTACAGTGGGAGACTAGGATAATTAAACATTCCAAATTAGACCACTTCTTCCCCTCACTCCTCCGAAACGGCAGAACACTGTCTTTGAAGTCTCCCCTCCCCCCGCCCAGATACGGGAAGTTCGACTTGTGATTCGGCCCGCTCCGCTACATTCTCCTCCCCTCTGACAGTATGGATAGACCACGGCTCTGCCTCACCTGGGACACCGATATGAGCGGGCAGTTCCACCGCCGTTACGTCAGCGGTCGGCTGAACTGAAACAAGGTCTGAGCACCCCATTTTATCAAAATTCCGCACTCTAACCTCAACTTCCCAGGCAGCACACTGTACTCAAAATTCGAATTAACAATTCAACTCGGGTACGAATATCCACCGATATCCGATATTCGTACGAATATCGGGTACGAAAACTACTGAAAGGGAAAGATGAATTGTGAGGGCGGAGTAGCCAGCAATATTAAGCAGGATACTAACAGGTTTCTTTTCAGTTACAGTGGCATGCAAAAGTTGGGGCACCCCTGTTCAAAATGTCTGTTACTGTGAATAGCTGAGCGAGTAAAAGATGACCTGATTTTAAGAAGGCACAACGTTAAAGATGACACATTTCTTTAATATTTTAAGCAAGATTACTTTGTTATTTCCATCTTTTACAGTTTCAAAATAACAAAAAAGTTAAATGGCCTGAAACCAATTTTGGGCACCGTGCGTGGTCAGCACTTAGTAACACTGACTTTGGCAAGTATCACAGCTTGTAATCGCTTTCTGTAGACAGCTAAGAGTCTTTCAGTTCTTGTTTGGGGGATTTTTGCCCATTCTTCCTTGCAAAAGGATTCTAGTTCTGTGAGAATCTTGTGCTGTTTGCATGCACTGCTCTTTTGAGATCTATGCACATTTGCGATGGTGCTTAGGTCGGGGGACCACGAGGGCCATGGCACAACCTTCAACTTTTGCTCTTGAGCCAGTCCATTTTGGATTTTGAGCTCTGTTTAGGATCATTATCCTGTTACAGAAGCCATCCTCCTTTCATCTTCAGATTTTTTACGGACGGTGTGATGCTTGCCTCCAGAATTTGCTAAAATTTAATTGAATTCATTCTTTCCTCTAGAAGTTAATTGTTCGCCGTGCCACTGGCTGCAACACAAGCCGAAAGCATGATCGATCCACCCCCGTGCTTAACAATTAGAAAGGTGTTCTTTTCATGAAATTCTGCACTTTTTTTCTCCAAAAAAAACTTTGCTCATTGCGGCCACAAAGTTCTATTTTAACTTCATCAGACCACAGGACTTGTTTCCAAATTGTACCAGGCTTGTTTGCAAATGTTGAAAAGAATGTTTCATCGATAACTTTATGACTTGGAGACCAGTTCATTTTCTACTCTCTTATCTATTCATAGTAACAGGAATTTTGACCAGGGCTGCCCAAACCTTTGCATGCCACTGTATGTAATGAGCTGACAGTTGATATCGGGTCACAGAAAAATGATGCTAGTGAGGTACTAATGGGAACAAAGACATGGCAGATGAACTTAGTAGGTACTGTGTATCTGTGTTCGCTGTGAAAGACACTAGCATTGTGAAACAGGACCACCAGTGTCAGTGAATGCCAACCAGCAGGAGTGAGTGGCTATGCCATTACAAAGGGGAAAAAAGTCCGAGGCAAATTCAAAGGACTTACGGTGGATAAACCATCTGGGTCAGATCGGCTGCATCTCACAGTCATAAGAGAAGCTGATGACAATTGCATTGGTCATGATAAATTACTTGATTCTGGTACGGTCCCGGAGTCACTCCATTCTTTAAGAAGGGAGAAGGGGAAAATAAAGGAAATCATAGACCAGTTAGACTAGCCTCGGTGCTTGGGAAAACGTTGGAGTCTATTATTAAGGATGATGTTTCGGGCTAATTCAAGACGAATGATAATGTCAGTCAAAGTCGGAATTGTTGGGAAATCGAGGAACTAACAGGTAGAGTGGACAAAGGGGAGGCAGTGGATGTAATTTACTTAGATTTTCAGAAGGTGTTTGATAAGGTGCCTCACATGTGGCTACAAAAACAAGATAAAGTCCTATGGCGTCACAGGAAAGATACTGGCATGGATAGCAGAACGGCTGAAGACATGAGGCACTGAATGGGAATGAAAGGGGACATTTCTGGTTAAGTGCCGGGGACTAGTCTTGTTCCTCAGGGGTCAGTATTGGGACCGCTGCTTTTCACATTTTTTGTCAATAAATTACATAATGGAAAGGATGACTTTACAGAAAAGTTAGCGGATGGTACGAGGATAGGAGAAGGGTCGGGTACTTCTACGGAAGCAATGCGATTGGAGCAGGGCAGACAAATTGGAAGAATGGGCGAAAAAGCGGCAGATGGAATACAGACTTTGGAATCGTATGATAATGCATTTTGGTGAAAAGAGCAATAGTGCGGGCTATTATCTGAATGGGGAGAGGATTGGCACAGCAGAGGCGCAGAAGCAGTTGGGAGATTCCGCGCGAGATTCCCAGATGGTCGGTCTTCAGGTGGAGTCCGTGTTCAGAAGGCAAATGCAATGCTGACACATACTTCAGAGGGAATACAATACTTAGATAAGAAAGGAGAAAATGCTGAGGCCTTATTGAAGACTAGTCAGGCCGCACTTGCTGCGTTGTCAACGGTTGTGGGCCCCATCTCTCGGAATTGCTATGCTGTCATTGGAGAGAGAAACCAGCGGAGGTCCCCGAGAATGATTCCTGAATTTCCGCGGTTAACATATGAGGAGTTTTTGGCAGCCTTGGGCTTGTACTCAGTGAAAATTATATGAATACATGGGAATCCCATTGAATGTCGGAAGGACTATGTGGAGGAGATGTTTCCTTTTGTGGGGTATCCATAAATAAATGGTACGGCCTCAAATTCGAAGGCGATTGTATTGGGGAGATGGTACAGCGTCAATTTCGAGGGGTGATTGTATTGGGGAGGGTGCAGAGGGGATTTCCATCTGAATTGCTTTGGAGACAGTGCAGAGATAATTGTAGATGAGACTGTATTACAGAATATGAAGCGGAGATTAGAGACTTCATGGCATTTGCAAATTTGCTTAGGGCCATTGCAACTGTGATTGTATTGGAGGAGCTGCAGTGCGTTGCGGATTGTTGTGCATTGGAGAGGGACCAAATGAGGATGTGTTTGTTTTCGAGAGAGGGCGGAGAGGATTCTCGTCTATGATTGCAATGGTGACCGTGCTGAGGGTATTAAGGTTATGTGATTGTTATGGAAATGATTCAGAGTGGATTGGGCTTGAATTTGAATTAGAAACGGTACTAACTTGATTTGAATGTGAGGGTATTGAAGAGTGTGCAGACGGCGTTTGGGTTTTGATTGTATCGGAAAGGGTGGAGTGTGGATTGGGATGTAGTTGTATTTGGGAAGGTACCGGGTATTTTGGGATGTGATTGTATTGGAGGAAATTCAGAAGGAAATGGGATGTGATTATATTGGAGAAGGCGCAGAGGGGATAAGGAGTTTATTGCATTGGGAATTTGAAGAGGGGTTTGGGGATTTTACAGGAGGCGACGCCGAGGGGATTGGGATTGCTATTCCGTTTGCAGTGCTACCGTGTTCGGATGTGGCCCAAGTGCGGAGTGAGAGACGCTGAAACAGGTCGGTAGTTCACAGACTTTAATACGAACAGTTTTAAAGGGAAGATAAACCAATAAACTCTGGGCAAAACAGGAGCGTTAACTGTCGCTCTCAAAAGGAAAACAAAGCCGACAATCCGCTGAAAAGAACATCTAAACATTAAACTAACGCCGCTAGTTTTCGGAGTCGGTTGATCTGAAAGTCCAATAGCTCAGAGCAGGCCGAATACAAAACAGCAGCGAAGTGTTGCTATGCTCTGTCCAAGACGCGACAAGCACTAAGACCACAAGAATGGGGTTCAATACTATCACGATTAAATAATAATTACCTGACCCGTACAAACTCACAAGCGCATTTGCCATATTTACAGCGCTGCCGAATCCGTGGCTGTGTCATGTCCAACTCTCTAGGCGCAGGCCCTGAGGCGCCACAGACCTGTGTCCGCTACAAGTCCCGGATCAGCGACTTGTCCAAGATGTCCTTCGCTGCTATCCAAGTACGTTCTTCTGGGCCACAACCTTCCCGGTCCACTAGGTACTGGACCTTACCACGTACCCGGCCAGATGCCAGGAAGCGCCACACAGTATAGACAAGGGAATTACCTACCAGGAGGTGGAGATGGGATGACTGGGGCAAAGGGGGGAGGTAACAACCAGCTTGAGCTGGGAAACCTGGAATACTGAGTGTTTCTTCATATCATAAGGGGACGTGAGACTGGACCCAAATACAGGACGCAGGCACTGCAGTAATAGGGGCAGGACGGGAACAGCTACACGATAGAACAAGATGTGGGAACCATGGCGTGCGTGGGGGACGTGGCGTTCAAGGTGATCCTGTGGTTCAAATATGATCCCAGAGTTCAGAGAGGATCGCGGAGTTCAGAAATCCCGGAGTTCAGAGAGGTTAGGAGGCTCGGTTAGAGGATGGGTTTTTGGGACTAGGAGTGCTGGGAGGATAGCCCCCTGGGCAGGCCGTAGAACTCCTGGGCAGGGCCTGGACCTCCTGGCAGGTCGCGGAGCAAAACCCGTAGGATGCGTGGGATCGGAAGGGGCTGAGCCCTCCGCCGGGCAACGGCAGTCAGGCCTGGCTTACCAGACAGAGGCAAGGGATAGGAAGGGACAGAGTCCTCCACCGGGCACCAGCAGTCCGGCCTGGCTTACCCGACGGAGGCAAGGGATAGGAAGGGACAGAGTCCTCCGCCGGGTAACGGCAGTCCGGCCCGACTTACCCGACGGAGGCAAGGGATAGGAAGGGACAGAGTCCTTCGCCAGGCACCAGCAATACGGCCTGGCTTACCCGACGGAGGCAAGGGATAGGAAGGGGCAGAGCCCTCCGCCCGGCACCAGCAGTCCGGCCTGGCTTACCCGAAGGAGGCAAGGGATAGGAAGGGAGCTCGGTCCAGGGTGACTTCCAGACTCACTCGCAGAGCTGGTCTATAACGGTGTGCACTCCAAGCCAGGATGAACAGGACGACCCCCCAACTATACTCTGTCCCAGAGTCCCTTATATCCGCCGCCAACCGATAGGCATCAGGTGCGCCGCCTTGAGCCCAAACAAGCCAAGATTATCTTCAGCTGTGACAATTTGAGCTCAAGGCGAAGCCAGGGAGGGTCAAAGGATCCGGCGTCCACGGACCGGATCAAGAACCGGAATGCAGGCTCCGGACCGGACCATAACACTTCAGTGATGCTGGCAGACGCAATCTATAGGGCACCTTGTTGACGGCTTTTTTCCACTACAAACGGTGCCACCTAGCGGGGCGAAGGCAGACTTCTGAAAACTCGTCTGAAGTCCAGTGTGTCCTGAACTGGGAAAGAATGCATGAAACTCGGTCATGATGAAGTGGAACGTGGCTTACTGCCATAATTCCCGGAATGACAGAGGAATTTTTTGAGTAAAGACGGAACTGTTTGATGGTAAATGGGTGCGAGGGTATCACATTGACAGTTTAACTTCAGATTTTAAATTTATTTTATGTGGTTGACCAACGCCATTATCAAGTAATTAGATGGTGTTTATTGTCGTTTATTATATAAGCAATGTTACAGGCAGGAATAGGAAGCTGTTGCGATGTGCAAATATGCTGTTTATTTTACGGGAATAAACAACGGATGTTGGGGGAAATTAAAATCTATCCCCTCCCCAGCAGGACGCTGTCTGAAATTACAGAATATTCATATCCATGATCCATGATCTACTCTGTGTGTGTGACAATTCTACTGTCAAAAGTGGGCCGAACAATCTGATCGGTTCAGTGTAATTTCTATTCAGTTACCCTACATATATAACGTTTTTTACAGATGTGTCTCGACAGGTGATGCGGGGCGTCAAGTCACGATGAAACGGAGAAGTGTTCAATCTTGGCGGTCGAGAATCCCTGAATCTTCAGACTATGAGGGGTTGTCACAGAAACCTTTCCCAGAAGCTCAAACGTATGTGTCCCAATTCGTTCGGAACACCAATTTTAATGTCTTAATTATTAAAGTCTGGTTTGAGAAGATATCTAGGCGGAGTCAAGTTTAGAATACTTTATCAGATAAAAGTAACATAGTGAAAACAGCTTGGCTTCTGTGGCTGGAAATCTAATGGTCTCTGCGTCTCATTAATTGCAAGGTGAAAGGCAAAACAGACCTGCATAGTTGACGTCAGCAATTGTATTTTATGAGTTCCATTATTTTATTTTAACTACGCCTCCACACAATAGTTCAACAAATATAAACACATTGATGACAGGAATCCTGTCTGCTCATTAGTATTTTTGAAGACAAGCACAGTGGAATACATAAAACCAATTTTCCATATGAACTCGAAATTCAAAATCAGTGTATTAGAAATCTTGTGCAAAATATCGAAACGCCGTGTGTAAAGTCTTATTTTGAGATTGCTGCCGAATTATTCCAATCTTTCTCCCAAAAATACCATATTTATATCCATATTGAAATAAACACTAATCATTAATTTTCATGATAGCCAATTGTCTCTGAATCTGAGAAACCCGTAAACAGATTCGAGACAATCACATTCGCAAAACGTTATCGTGGTTTTCACTTGACTAGTGAAAAATACAACAGATTTTAAAGTTACGCGGGAAAGACAACACGAAAATCAGTGATTCTAACATCCTTCCTTCGGAAACTTGTCAAAACAACCGGAAACTAAAAATAATCATTACAACACAGTAACGAATTACTCCTACATAGACATCAATTTTGCTATCATCTATTTGCATGACTAGAGTTTGATAAATGTCCCTAACACATCTCGCTCTATCACCGCCCGTAGCAGAGTGTTCCACGCATCTACCACTCTGCATAATCTGCTTTTTCTGAAACACACCGTTATACTTACTTCCACTCACTTTAAAATAATGCCCTCTGTTATTGGTCATGTTCACAATGGGAAAATGCCTCTGAGTGTGCATTATATCAACGCCCTTCACCAACAAGTATACCTCACACTTCATCCTCATTTGCTCCAAGAAGAAAAGTTCTAACTCGATTAACTTCACAGGACATACCGTCAAGAAAAAACACTCAATCCATACACTCAAAAAATCTGCCAAATCCTTCCTTTAATAAACTTCTACCAATAACATCGCCAATGCTTTGTTGTTTGCCACAGTTTACCATCCTAACTAAGAGGATCTTAATGGTCAAGTCGATACCTTTAAGAATTAATATATTTACTCTGGAATGGGACAGGAAATCTAGTGCATTCAGCTCACAGCGCTGCTCTGAAAAACGTCAACACAACAATTTAACATGCTGACAGGAAGGGATTTGCAAAGAAAAGTTGGTGAACTCTGAAAATTGGTACAGTCCTCTTCCGGGGAATGATTATTGAAATGAACAAAGAATCCAAATGCCTTTTAATGCGCTTCGCATTTTGTTGCAATTGATAATTATCTACGGTGACAGTCCAGTTTGTAAAAATATTGAATCTGATAAATATTTTATTTGAAACGTACAGGCCCTGTCACTGAGAAAGAATGTACAACGCTCTTGTTCGAAAGTCTGATTAATCAAAATTAAATATAATTTTTATTTTGTGATTATTCCGCAGGAGCGATTTTAATTGCACGATGACACAATTTATATAAATAGTTCACCTGCAGTGTTTGTTTAGTGGACTGTCGCTAATGTGACTGACCACGTGGTATGATCATTGTCAGAGTCTCCAGTATAAGAGCTTACAAAACAGTCGACAGTTGATATCGGCAGATGGACTATTTTCAACTGATCACTAACTCCCACAGAAAATGGGATATCCAGCAATTTACTACATCGCGAGTACTTACTATCCTGTGCTAGCAGCGACTGGTATCCCTGGTAAGTAACTGGAACTGACTGCTGCTGTATGTGTGCGTTTTGTTCCTGTAACATTTGCTCCAGATGGTGCCTCATCTGATGAGTGTTTTCAGCCTGGTTAGGTTTAAGTATGTATTTCATTTTCTAATTTAATATTTCTCTGGTGTTGTTACTCGTTTCTGATGTCCAATCGATTGAGTGTTAATATTTATACTATTCTTACATTTACGTCACTCGACATTCTATCTTTCCCAAAGCGTATTGTTCTAAATTCGATTCTACATCGATGTAGAAATTGAGACATTTACTAAAATGGAAGCAAAATCTTTAGCGCTGCTGCTGCTCTCTCTGCGAAATCCGCTGTTTTTCAGCAACATATATTATTTCCCTTTCCGTCCTAATGCCACTATCTATTCTTCGAAATTTGTTTGAAACTGCCACAATACCGTGCAAAACTCTTTCATTTTACTGATCTCCTCTTTTTGCCGCTTTTAATTACGATACGATTAGATGAGAATTATTTTATTTCTTACATCTATCTCACAACATGAGGGTGTAAAAATCTGTATGTGCATCTCCGTCACTATGAAGAAGATACAAGTTTATTTGCCACCTGTACATCAAAGCATAAGTTTAACTCCGCCGTCCCGCCACCTTAAATTGTTTTCTGCTAAGGAACAGTCTCCCTCGTCCATTTTATTCCCGCAATATATAAAACCTTCAGCCTTCTCAGCTCTCTACATGAGTGGGCGATAAACCAAAAAATCCAATGCCAACTGCAACGCTGTTGCTCAACTGTTACTCGGGCCCGTGGTTATCATCCAATCGAAGGACAGTGACGGAGCCCTTACGAACTACTTTTCCACTCTCCGAATCGAAGTCTGCCTGATCCGGCATAGGATCAACACGTTTCTATGCGTACATATCATGTAAAAATGATCAGGTTTGTGCGCATGAACCTAACTCTTTTTTGCTCCCTTGCAGTTAATTTAATGGCGATTGTGATCCTGTCTCTGGGAAACTGCGGACTCTCTAAATGCATCTCACGGTACCTGGTGGCAATGGCAGCAGCCGATTTAATGGGTGTTATTTTTGCTGTTATACTCTCTGAGATCAATAATATTTATCTTTACGCCCTTCCTTTGTTCATTACACCGGCTTGCACCATGACGCTTGTCCTGAGGGTCGCAAGCATGGACTGTTCTATTTGGCTCACGGTGGCTTTCACGTTCGATCGCTGTATTGCGATCTGTAGTGAAAAGCTGCGGGAACGATACTGCACCGAGAGGACAGCGACTGTTGTGATAGTGATTGTGTGTTTAGCATGTTGTGCGAAGTGTGCTCCGTTCTACTTTGCGGTAGAACCTTACCATATCATTGATAACGTACCCTGGCGATGTATTTTCGGAATGGATTACCTTACCTTACCAGCGTGGAAAGCATATCAGTTGTTTCACACTATCACTAAACTTTTATTGCCGATCGGTTTGATTCTACTTTTTAATACTCTAACAGTCAGTCATATTATCGCGGCAAACAGAGTTCGCCGGGGGCTCAGGAACAGTAGAGAGAAAAAGAATGATCCAGAGGTGGAGAAACGGAGAAAGTCAATGATTTTGTTGTTTGCTCTATCAGCCAATTTCATATTGTTGTCTATCCCCTATATTGTATATACTACGAACTGGCAAATTCAGAATTACTCTTACACTGACAGGTATTTGAATACCCCGACATATATCCTGCAACAGTTTGCGTTTATGTTGCATTTTCTCTGTACCTGCACCAACACGTGTATCTACACTCTGACACAGAGGAAATTCAGGGAGGAACTGAAGAATGGAGTCAAACGTCTCGTTACGTTAACTTTTCGCCTCCGCTTGTAAACCGATATCGAATTGTAAGCTTTGACTGGAGTTTAGATGCTTTCCTATCTTATTTAAATGTCTGGTAAATGTCGCTGTTTTCCTGCAGCCAGGCGAGCGAATGTTTTGTAGTTTCCGGCTCCCAGTGAAGTCAGCAAAATTAATTGAATTGTGTGAGGCAAGAAAAAACAAAAATGAGCAGATCTGACCGCTGCAACAACCGAAATTGTTTTCAAAATTTTGGCTTAATGACTGAATCTGAGCCAACGAATCACGTGAAGGCAGTATGAATTTTACCGACATTGATAGAATTCTATTCTAATTCACTGGACCATGTGTCATTCCAGGGATTTCTGTGACAAGTGTAGAAATGCCTGAAACTGGGAAAGTTGGTGTAAGTTAAAGTGAGCTAAGATATCTACAATTTCCATTGTAACAGTGCAAAATTTTTGACCACTGCATTTTCATTCAGAAAGTGCGCGGTCCCTTTCAGAGCGGGTCTAAATCTTCACGACGGCCCAGCTTGACACATAAATTAGGATGTGCAGCAGTCTTGCCGAGAGGGGATGGTATTAGAAATGCAACTGTGGCGTAAATAAAAATTCTTCCCTTCCCTTATGAGTAATGTTGTCAAAGATTACTGCGAGGGGATGGTATCAGAGATTAAGCTGTGGAATTTCTTTTTCTGTTAATTTTCCACGTAATTAAAATGCACATTCTGCAGAATCGGCGAACCTAATGTATTGTGCCTGCTAATGTTTTGAAATTAAAATTTTGCAAATTGCGATGATTTTGGTGCAATACTTCACCCAGCACGGGTGCTGAATTACACAACAGTAAATGAGAGAGATCAACAAGATGTCAGCATCAAGATGCAGTTATATTGCGTCTTGCCGGAGCGTTACTACCGCCGTTGCATTTTCGGTTCCGTCCAATTGATGACCCTACACTCCAAATATTCTACACTTGTGACGCAAAGGAAATTCACGGTGCTCTGAGGAAGGGAGTCAAACATCTGTTGGCGTTATGAGGTCGGTACTATGGATAAAATAAAAATACTATTACAACTTTTCTTGGTAGATCAAATAAATTCCTGTATCTGTCATATCTCCAGTAAAAACGACAAACATTCAAGGAGCCTGGTAGGCGAAGGTTAGTAGCTCAGATTCGTTATTACTCTTAAATCAGGTTTAATATCACTGGCATATATCCTGAAATTAATTGCTTACCGGCGGCAATACAAAGAAGTTTTGTTAAAAATATATAAAAATTAGAATAAGAAATATATATAAATTAACAATCTAAATGCAGAACAAAGTGGGAATATATTGAGATAGTGTTCAGGGGTTCACTCTCCATTTAGAAATCTGATGGCATCGCGCATTAATGTTCTCCAATCGGGAGCGGGAAAATCTGCTTTCTTTCTCAACGATGTAGATTTTCGACGGATTATCCGGCACCAGAGAAAAGAAGCACCTCATTTTCAGAAGGCATTTGATAAGGTCCCACATAGGAGATTGGTGGGTAAAATCAAAGCTCATGGCATTGGGGGGAAGACATTGACATCGATAGAAAACTGGTTGGCAGATAGAAAGCAAAGAGTAGCGGTGAATGGGTGTTTCTCGGAATGGCAGTTAGTGACCAGTGCGGTGCCACAGTGCTCAGTATGGGGACCACAGCTGTTTATGATTTACGTCAAAGATTTAGATGAAGGCATTGAGAATAACATCAGCAAATTTGCTGATGGCACTAAGCTGGGTGGCAGTGCGACATGTGTTGAGGATTTTCGGAGAATTCAGGGTAACTTGGATAGGCTGGGTGAGTGGGCTGATACTTGGCAGATGACGTTTAATGTGAATAAGTGTGAGGTTATCCACTTTGGGAGTAAGAACAGGAAGGCAGATTATTATCTGAACGTCGTAGAGTTAGGTAAGGGAGAAATACAAAGAGATCTGGGAGTCCTTGTTCATCAGTCACTGAAGGTGAATGAGCAATAGCAGCAGGCAGTGAAGAAGGCTAATGGAATGTTGACCTTTATTACAAAGGGAATTGAGTACAAGAGCAAGGAAATCCTCTCCCAGAGAGTTGTGGGGGTCTGGAATGCACTGCATCGGAAGGCAGTGGAGGCCAATTCTCTGGATGCTTTCAAGAAGGAGCTCGATAGGTATCTTATGGATAGGGGAATCAAGGGATATGGGGACAGGGCAGGAACCGGGTATTGATAGTAGATGATCAGCCATGATTTCAAAATGGCGGTGCAGGCTCGAAGGGCCGAATGGTCTACATCTGTACCTTTTGTCTATTGTCTATTGTCTATTGAAAATCCTCTCTCTTTCCGTTGGCAACACAATTTCACAGATCTACCTGAATAGGATCACGGGACCCTCTGCCTGTGCACTGGGCCGCCACTTCGCAAGAGAGTTAAGAGCTGATGCCAACTCAGAACTCGCACTTTACAGTGGGAGACTAGGATAATTAAACATTCCAAATTAGACCACTTCTTCCCCTCACTCCTCCGAAAAGGTAGAACACTGTCTTTGAAGTATCCCCTCCCCCCGCCCAGATACGGGAAGTTCGAGTTCTGACTCGACCCGCTCCGTTACATTATCCTCCCCTCTGACAGTATGGATAAACCACGGCTCTGCCTCACCTGGGACACCGATATGTGCGGGCAGTTCCACCGCCGTTACCTCAGCGGTCGTCTGAACTGAAACAAGGTCTGGGCACCCCATTTTATCAAAATTCCGCACTCTAACCTCAACTTCCCAAGCAGCACACTGTACTCAAAATTCGAATTAACAATTCAACTCGGGTACGAATATCCACCGATATCCGATGTTCGTACGAATATCGGGTACGAAAACTACTAAAAGGGAAAGATGAATTGTGAGGGCGGAGTAGCCAGAAATATTAAGCAGGATACTAACAGGTTTCTTTTCAGTTACAGTGGCATGCAAAAGTTGGGGCACCCCTGTTCAAAATGTCTGTTACTGTGAAGAGCTGTGCGAGTAAAAGATTACCTGATTTTAAGAAGGCACAACGTTAAAGAAGACACATTTCTTTAATATTTTAAGCAAGATTACTTTGTTATTTCCATCTTTTGCTGTATCAAAACAACAAAAAAGTTAAATGGCCTGAAACAAATTTTGGGCACCCTGCGTGGTCAGCACTTAGTAACACCGCCTTTGGCAAGTATCACAGCTTGTAATCGCTTTCTGTAGACAGCTAAGAGTCTTTCAGTTCTTGTTTGGGGGTTTTTTGCCCATTCTTCCTTGCAAAAGGATTCTAGTTCTGTGAGAATCTTGTGCTGTTTGCATGCACTGCTCTTTTGAGGTCTATGCACATTTTCGATGGTGCTTAGGTCGGGGGACCACGAGGGCCATGGCACAACCTTCAGCTTTCGCTCTTGAGCCAGTCCATTTTGGATTTTGAGGTGTGTTTAGGATCATTATCCTGTTACAGAAGCCATCCTCCTTTCATCTTCAGCTTGTTTACGGACGGTGTGACGCTTGCCTCCAGAATTTGCTAAAATTTAATTGAATTCATTCTTTCCTCTAGAAGTTAATTGTTCCCCGTGCCACTGGCTGCAACACAAGCCCGGGGCATGATCGATCCACCCCCGTACTTAACAATTAGAATGGTGTTCTTTTCATGATATTCTGCACCTTTTTTTCTCAAAAAAATCTTTACTCATTGCGGCCAAAAAGTTATATTTTAACTTCATCAGCCCACAGGACTTGTTTCCAAAATGTACCAGGCTTGTTTGCAAATGTTGAAAAGAATGTTTCATCGATAACTTTATGACTTGGAGACCAGTTCATTTTCTACTCTCTTAACTATTCATAGTAACAGGAATTTTGACCAGGGCTGCCCAAACCTTTGCATGCCACTGTATGTAATGAGCTGACAGTTGATATCGGGTCACAGAAAAATGATGCTAGTGAGGTACTAATGGGAACAAAGACATGGCAGATGAACTTAGTAGGTGCTGTGTATCTGTGTTCGCTGTGAAAGACACTAGCATTGTGAAACAGGACCACCAGTGTCAGTGAATGCCAACCAGCAGGAGTGAGTGGCTATGCCATTACAAAGGGGATAAAAGTCCGAGGCAAATTCAAAGGTCTTAAGGTGGATAAACCATCTGAGTCAGATCGGCTGCATCTCACAGTCATAAGGGAAGCTGATGACAATTGCATTGGTCATGATAAATTACTTGATTCTGGCACGGTCCCGGAGTCATTCCATTCTTTATGAAGGGAGAAGGGGAAAATAAAGGAAATCATAGACCAGTTAGACTAGCCTCGGTGCTTGGGAAAACGTTGGAGTCTATTATTAAGGATGATGTTTCGGGCTAATTCGAGACGAATGATAATGTCAGTCAAAGTCAGAATGGTTGGGAAATCGAGGAACTAACAGGTAGAGTGGACAAAGGGGAGGCAGTGGATGTCATTTACTTAGATTTTCAGAAGGTGTTTGATAAGGTGCCTCACATGTGGCTACAAAAACAAGATAAAGTCCTATAGCGTCACAGGAAAGATACTGGCATGGATAGCAGAACGGCAGAAGACAGGAGGCACTGAATGGGTATAAAAGGGGACTTTTCTGGTTAAGTGTCGGGGACTAGTCTTGTTCCTCAGGCGTCAGTATTGGGACCGCTGCTTTTCACATTTTTGTCAATAAATTACATAATGGAAATGATGACTTTATATAAAAGTTTGCGGATGGTACGAAGATAGGTGAAGGGTCGGGTAGTTCTGCGGAAGCTGTGCGATTGCAGCAGGGCAGACAAATTGGAAGAATGGGCGAAAAAGCGGCAGATGGAATACAGACTTTGGAATCGTATGATAATGCATTTTGGTGAAAAGAGCAATAGTGCGGGCTATTATCTAAATGGGGAGAGGATTGGCACAGCAGAGGCGCAGAAGCAGTTGAGAGATACCGCGCGAGATTCCCAGATTGTCGGTCTTCAGGTGGAGTCCGTGTTCAGAAGGCAAATGCAATGCTGACACTTACTTCAGTGAGAATAGAATACTTAGATAAGAAAGGAGAAAATGCTGAGGCCTTATTGAAGACTAGTCAGGCCGCACTTACTGCATTGTCAACGGTTGTGGGTCCCATCTCTCGGAATGGATATGCTGTCATTGGAGAGAGACCAGCGGAGGTCCCCGAGAATGATTCCTGGAATTCCGCGGTTAACATATGAGGAGTTTTTGGCAGCCTTGGGCTTGTACTCAGTGAACATTATATGAATGCATGGGAATCCCATTGAATGTCGGAAGGACGATGTGGAGGAGATGTTTCCTTTTGTGGGGTATCCATAAACAGATGGTACGGCCTCAAATTCGAGTGCGATTGTATTGGGAAGATGGTACATCCTCAATTTCGAAGGGTGATTGTATTGGGGAGGATGCAGAGGGGATTCCAATCTGTATTGCTTTGGAAACAATGCAGAGATAACTGTAGATTGTATCACAGAATATGAAGAGGAGATTAGAGACTATATGGCACTTGCAATGTTGCTTGGGCCATTGCAACTGTGATTGTATTGGTGGAACTGCAGTGCGTTGCGGATTGTTGTGCATTGGAGAGGGTCCAAATGGGGATGTGATTGTTTTCGAGAGAGGTCGGAGAGGATCCTAGTCTGTGATTGCAATGGTGACAGTGCAGAGGGTATTAAGGTTATGTGATTGTTATGGAGAAGATTCAGAGTGGATTGGGCTTGAATTTGAATTCGAAACGGTACTAACTTGATTCGAATGTGAGGGTATTGGTGAGGGTGCAGAAGGGGTTTGGGTTTTGATTGTATCGGAGAGGGCGGAGTGTGGATTGGGATGTAGTTGTATTTGGGAAGGTACCGGGTATTTTGGGATGTGATTGTATTGGAGAAAATTCAGAAGGCAATGGGATGTGATTATATTGGAGAAGGCGCAGAGGGGATAAGGGGTTTATTGCATTGGGAAATTGAAGAGGGGATTGGGGATTTTACAGGAGGCGATGCCGAGGGGATTGGGATTGCTATTCCGTTTGCAGTGCTACCGTGTTCGGATGTGGCCCAAGTGCGGAGTGAGAGACGCTGAAACAGGTCGGTAGTTCACAGACTTTAATACGAACAGTTTTAATGGGAAGATAAACCAATAAACTCTGGGCAAAAGAGGAGCGTTAACTGTAGCTCTCAAAAGGAAAACAAAGCCTACAATCCGCTGAAAAGAACATCTAAACATTAAACTAACGCTGCTAGTTTTCGGAGTCGGTTGATCTGAAAGTCCAATAGCTCAGAGAAGGCCGAATACAAAACAGCAGCGAAGTGTTGCTATGCTCTGTCCAAGACGCGACAAGCGCTAAGACGAAAAGAATGTAGTTCAATACTATCACGATTCAACAATAATTACCTGACCCGTACAAACTCACAATCGCAATTGCCATATTTACTGCGCTGCCGAATCCGTGGCTGTGTCAGGGCCACCTCTCTAGGCGCAGCCCCTGAGGCGCCACAGACCTGTGTCCGCTACAAGTCCCGGATCAGCGACTTGTCCAAGATATCCTTCGCTGCGATCCAAGTACGTTCTTCAGGGCCATAACCTTCCCGGTCCACAAGGTACTGGACCTTACCACGTACCCGGCCATTTGCCAGGAGGCGCCGCACAGTATAGACAAGGGAATTATCTACCAGGAGGGGGAGGTGGGGTGACTGGGGCAAAGGGGGGAGGTAACAACTAGCTTGTGCTGGGAAAACTGGAATACTGAGTGTTTCTTCATATCATAAGGGGACGTGAGACTGGACCCAAATACAGGACGCAGGCACTGAAGTAATAGGGGCAGGACCAGAACAGCTACACGATAGAACAAGATGTGGGAACCATGGCGTGCGTGGGGGACGTGGCGTTCAAGGTGATCCTGGGGTTCAGATATGATCCCAGAGTTCAGAGAGGATCGCTGAGTTCAGAGATCCCGGAGTTCAGAGGGTTTAGGAGACTCGGTTAGAGGATGGGTTTTTGGGACTAGGAGTGCTGGGAGGATAGCCCCCTGGGCAGGCCGTAGAACTCCTGGGCAGGGCCGGGACCTCCTGGCAGGTCGCGGAGCAAATCCCGTAGGAGGCGAGGGATCGGAAGGGGCAGAGTACTCCGCCGGGCAACGGCAGTCCGGCCTTGGCTTACCCGACGGAGGCGAGGGATCGGAAGGGACAGATCCCTCCGCCGGGCACCAGCAGTCCGGCCTGGCTTACCCGACGGAGGCAAAGGATAGGAAGGAGCAGATCCCTCCGCCGGGTAACGGCTGTCCGGCCTGGCTTACCCGACGGAGGCAAAGGATAGGAAGGGGCAGATCCCTCCGCCGGGCACAAGCAGTCTGGCCTGGCTTACCCGACGGAGGCAAGGGATAGGAAGGGAGCTCGGTCCAGGGTGACTTCCAGACTCACTCGCAGAGCTGGTCTATAACGGGGTGCACTCCAAGCCAGGATAAACAGGACGACCCCCCAACTATACTCTGTCCCAGAGTCCCTTAAATACGCCGCCAACCGATATGCATCAGGTGCGCCTCCTTGAGCCCAAACAAGCCAAGATGATCTTCAGCTGTGACAATTTGAACTCACGGCGAAGCGAGGGACGGTCAAAGGACCCGGCGTCCGCGGCCGGATCAAGAACCGGAATGCAGGCTCCGGGCCGGATCATAACACTTCAGTGATGCTGGCAGACGCAATCTATAGGGCACCTTGTTGACGGCTTTTTTCCACTACAAACGGTGCCACCTAGCGGGGCGAAGGCAGACTTCTGAAAACTCGTCTGAAGTCCAGTGTGTCCTGAACTGGGAAAGAATGCATGAAACTCGGTCATGATGAAGTGGAACGTAGCTTACTGCCATAATCCCGGAATGACAGAGGAATTTTCTGAGTAAAGACGGAACTGTGATGATAAATGGGTGCGAGGGTATCACACTGACAGTTTAACTTCAGATTTTAAATTTATTTTATGTGGTTGACCAACGCCATTATCAAGTAATTAGATGGTGTTTATTGTCGTTTATTATATAAGCAATGTTACAGTCAGGAATAGGAAGCTGTTGTGATGAGCAAAGATGCTGTTTATTTTACGGGAATAAACAACGGATGTTGGGTGAAATTAAAATCTATCCCCTCCCCAGCAGGACGCTGTCTGAATTTACAGAATATCCATGTCCATGATCCATGATCTACTCTGTGTGTGTGACAATTCTACTGTCAAAAGTGGGCCGAACAAACTGATCGGTTCAGTGTAATTTCTATTCAGTTACCCTACATATATAACGTTTTTTACAGATGTGTCTCGTCAGCTGTTGCTGGGCATCATGTCACGATGAGACGGAGAAGTGTTCAATCTTGGCGGTCGACAATCCTTGAATCTTCAGACTATGAGGGGCTGTCACAGACACCTTTCCCAGAAGCTCAAACGTATGTGCTCGTTTCGTTCGGAACACCAATTTTAATATCTTACTTATTAAAGTCTGGTTTGGGAAGATATCTAGGCAGAGTCAAGTTTAGAATACTTTATCAGATAAAAGTAACATAGTTAAAACAGCTTGGCTTCTGTGGCTGGAAATCTAATGGTCTCTGCGGCTCATTAATTGCAAGGTGAAAGGCAAAACAGACCTGCATAGTTGACGTCAGCAATTGTATTTTATGAGTTCCATTATTTTATTTTAACTACGCCTTCACACAATAGTTCAACAAATATAAACACATTGATGACAGGAATCCTGTCTGCTCATTAGTATTTTTGAAGACAAGAACAGAGATCACATAAAACCAATTTTCCATATGAACGCGAAATTCAAAATCAGTGTATTAGAAATCCTGTGCAAAATACTTTAAAATTGTATGGAAACGCCGTGTGTAAAGTCTTATTTTGAGATTGCTGCCGATTTATTCCAATCTATCTCCTACAAATACCATATTTAAATCCCTTATTGAAATAAACACTAATCATTAATTTTCATGATGGCCAATTGTCTCTGAATCTACAAAGCCCATAAGCAGATTCGAGACCATCACATTCGCAAAACGTTATCGTGGATTTGACTTGACTAGTGAAAAATGCAACAGATTTTAAAGTTATGCGGGAAAGACAACACGAAAATCAATGATTCTAACATCCTTCCTTCGGAAACTTGGCAAAACAACCGGAATCTAAAAATAATCATTACAACACAGTAACGAATTACTCCCACATAGACATCAATTTTGCTATCATCTATTTGCATGACTAGAGTTTGATAAATGTCCCTAACACATCTAGCTCTATCACCGCCCGTAGCAGGGTGTTCCACGCACCAATCACTCTGCATAATCTGCTTTCTTCTGAAACACACCGTTATACTTACTTCCACTCACTTTAAAATAATGCCCTCTGTCATTGGTCATTTCCACAATGGGAAAATGCCTCTGAGTGTTTATTATATCAACGCCCTTCACCAACAAGTATACCTCACACTTCATCCTCATTTGCTCCAAGAAAAAATGTTCTAACTCGATTAACTTCACAGGACATACCGTCAAGAACAAACACTCAATCCATACACTCAAAAAATCTGCCAAATCCTTCCTTTAATAAACTTCTACCAATAACATCGCCAATGCTTTGTTGTTTGTCCCCGTTTCCCATCCTAACTAAGAGGATCTTAATGGTCAAGTCGATACCTTTAAGAATTAATATATTTACTCTGGAATGGGACAGGAAATCTAGTGCATTCAGCTCACAGCGATGCTCTGAAAATCGTCAACACTACAATTTAACATGTTGACAGGAAGGGATTTTCAAAGAAAAGTTGGTGAACTCTGAAAATTGGTACCGTCCTCTTCCGGGGAATGATTATTGAAATGAACAAAGAATCCAAATGCTTTTTAATGCGCTTCGCCTTTTGTTGCAATTGATAATTATCAACGGTGACAGTCCAGTTTGTAAAAATATTGAAACTGATAAATATTTTATTTGAAACGTACAAGCCCTGTCACTGAGAAAGAATGTACAATGCTCTTGTTCGAAAGTCTGATTAATCAAAATTAAATATAATTGTTATTTTGTGATTATTCCGCGGGAGCGATTTTAATTGCACGATGACACAATTTATATAAATAGTTCACCTGCAGTGTTTGTTTAGTGGACTGTCTCTAATGTGACTGACCACGTGGTATGATCATTGTCAGAGTCTCCTGTATAAGAGCTTACAAAACAGTCGTCAGTTGATATCGGCAGATGGACTATTTTCAACTGATCACTAACTCCCACAGAAAATGGGATATCCAGCAATTTACTACATCGCGAGTACTTACTATCCTGTGCTAGCAGCGACTGGTATCCCTGGTAAGTAACTGGAACTGACTGCTGCTGTATGTGTGCGTTTTGTTCCTGTAACATTTGCTCCAGATGTTGCCTCATCTGATGAGTGTTTTAAGCCTGGTTAGGTTTAAGTATGTATTTCATTTTCTAATTTAATGTTTCTCTGGAGTTGTTACTCGTTTCTGATATCCAATCCATTGATTGTTAATATTTATACTATTCTTGCATCTACTTCACTCGACCTTCCATCTTTCCCAACGCGTATTGTTCTATATTCGATTCTACATCGATGTAGAAATTGAGACATTTACTAAAATGAAAGCAAAATCTTTAGAGCCGCTGCTGCTTTCTCTGCGAAATCCGCTGTTTTTCAGCAACATATATTATTTCCCTTTCCGTCCTAATGCCACTATCTATTCATCGAAATGTCTTTGAAATTGCCACAATACCGTGCAATACTCTTTAATTTTACTGTTCTCCTCTTTTTGCCGCTTTTAATTAAGATACGATTAGATGAGAATTATTTTATTTCTTACATCTATCTCACAACATGAGGGTGTAAAAATCTGTATGTACATCTCCGTCACTGTGAAGAAGATTCAAGTTTATTTGCCACCTGTACATCAAAGCATAAGTTTAACTCCGCCGTCCCGCCACCTTAAATTGTTATCTGCTAAGGAACAGTCTCCCTCGTCCATTTTATTCCCGCAATATATAAAACCTTCAGCCTTCTCAGCTCTCTACATGAGTGGGCCGATAAACCAAAAAATTCAATGCCAACTGGAACGCTGTTGCTCAACTGTTACTCGGGCCCGTGGATATCATCCAATCAAAGGACAGTGACGGAGCCCGTACGAACATCTTTTCCACTCTCCGAATCTAAGTCTGCCTGACCTGGCATAGGATCAACACGTTTCTATGCGTACATATCAAGTAAAAATGATCAGTTTTGTGCGCATGAACCTAACTCTTCTTTGCTCCCTTGCAGTTAATTTAATGGCGATTGTGATCCTGTCTCTGGGAAACTGTGGACTCTCTAAATGCATCTCCCGGTACCTGGTGGCAATGGCAGCAGCCGATTTAATGGGTGTTATTTTCGCTGTTATACTCTCTGAGATCAATAATATTTATCTTTACGCCCTTCCTTTGCTCATTACACCGGTTTGCACCGTGACGCTTGTCCTGAGGCTCGCAACCATGGACTGTTCTGTCTGGCTCACGGTTGCTTTCACGTTCGATCGCTGTATTGCGATCTGTAGTGAAAAGCTGCGGGAACGATACTGCACCGAGAGGACAGCGACTGTTGTGATAGTGATTGTGTGTTTAGCATGTTGTGCGAAGTGTGCTCCGTTCTACTTTGCGGTAGAACCTTACCATATCGTTGATAACGTACCCTGGCGATGTATTTTCGGAATGGATTACCTTACCTTACCAGCGTGGAAAGCATATCAGCTGTTTCACACTATCAGTAAACTTTTATTGCCGATCGGTTTGATTCTACTTTTTAATACTTTAACAGTCAGTCATATTATCGCGGCAAACAGAGTTCGCCGGGGGCTCAGGAACAGCAGAGAGAACATGAATGATCCAGAGGTGGAGAAACGGAGAAAGTCAATGATTTTGTTGTTTGCTCTATCAGCCAATTTCATATTGTTGTCTATCCCCTATATTGTATATACTATGAACTGGCAAATTCAGAATTACTCTTACACTGACAGATATTTGAATACCCCGACATACATCCTGCAACAGTTTGCGTTTATGTTGCAGTTTCTCTGTACCTGCACCAACACGTGTATCTACACTCTGTCACAGAGGAAATTCAGGGAGGAACTGAAGAGTGGAGTCAAACGTATCGTTACGTTAAATTTTCGGCTCCGCTTGTAAACCGATATCGAATTGTAAGCTTTGACTGGAGTTTAGATGCTTTCCTATCTTCTTTAAATGTCCGGTAAATGTCGCTGTATTCCTGCAGCCAGGCGAGCGGATGTTTGTAGTTTTCGGCTCCCAGTCAAGTCAGCGAAATTAATTCAATTGTGTGAGGCAAGAAAAAACAAAGATGAGCAGATCTGACCGCTGCAACGACCAAAATTGTTTTCAAAATTTTGGCTTAATGCCTGAATCTGAGCCAACGAATCACGTGCAGGCAGTATGAATTTTACCGACATTGATAGAATTCTATTCTAATTCACTGGACCATGTGTCATTCCAGGGATTTCTGTGACAAGTGTAGAAATGCCTGAAACTGGGAAAGTTGGTGTAAGTTAAAGTGAGCTAAGATATCTACAATTTCCATTGTAACAGTGCAAAATTTTTGACCACTGCATTTTCATTCAGAAAGTGCGCGGTCCCTTCCAGAGCGGGTCTAAATCTTCACGACGGCCCAGCTTGACACATAAATTACTACCTCCGTAGCATTTTCGGTTCCGTCCAATTGATGACCCCACACTCCAGATTTTCTACACTTGTGACGCAGAGGAAATTCACGGTGCTCTGAGGAAGGGAGTCAAACATCTGTTGGCGTTATGAGGTCGGTACTATGGATAAAATAAAAATACAATTACAACTTTTCTTGGTAGATCAAATAAATTCCTGTATCTGTCATATCTCCAGTAAAAACGACAAATATTCAAAAAGCCTGGTAGGCGAAGGTTAGTAGCTCGGATTCGTTATTACTCTTAAATCAGGTTTAATATCAATGGCATATATCGTGAAATTAATTGCTTACCGGCGGCAATACAAAGAAGTTTTGTTAAAAATATATAAAAATTAGAATAAGAAATATATATAAAATAACAACCTAAATGCAGTACAAAGTGGGAATATATTGAGATAGTGTTCAGGGGTTCACTCTCCATTTGGAAATCTGATGGCATCGCGCATTAATGTTCTCCAATCAGGAGCGGGAAAATCTGCTTTCTTTCACAGCGATGTAGATTTTCGACGGATTACCCGGCGCCAGAGAAAAGAAGCACCTCATTTTCAGAAGGCATTTGATAAGGTCGCACATAGGAGATTAGTGGGTAAAATCAAAGCTCATGGCATTGGGGGAAAGACATTGACATGGATAGAAAACTGATTGGCAGATAGAAAGCAAAGGGTAGCGGTGAATGGATGTTTCTCGGAATGGCAGGTGGTGACTAGTGGGGTGCCACAGGGCTCAGTATTGGGACCACAGCTGTTTACGATTTACGTCCACGGTTTAGATGAAGGCATTGAGAATAACATCAGCAAGTTTGCTGATGATACTAAGCTGGATGGCAGTGTGACATGTGATGAGGATTTTAGGAGAATTCAGGGTGACGGATAGGCTGGTTGAGTGGGCACATACTTGGCAGATGACGTTTAATGGGAAAAAGTGTGAGGTTATCCACTTTGGGAGTAAGAACAGGAAGGCAGATTATTATCTGAACGGTGTAGAGTTAGGTAAGGGAGAAATACAAAGAGATCTAGGAGTCCTTGTTCATCAGTCACTGAAGGTGAATGAGCAAGTGCAGCAGGCAGTGAAGAAGGCTAATGGAATGTTGGCCTTTATTACAAAGGGAATTGAGTACAAGAGCAAGGAAATCCTTTTGCATTTGTACAGAGCCCTGGTGAGACCACACCTGGAGTATTGTGCACAGTTTTGGTTTCCAGGGTTAAGGAAGGACATCCTGGCTGTAGAAGAAGCGCAGCGTAGATTCACGAGGTTAATTCCTGGGATGTCTGGACTGTCTTACGCAGAGAGGTTAGAGAGACTGGGCTTGTACACGCTGGAATTAAGGAGGTTGAGAGGGGATCTAAATTGAAACATATAAGATTATTAAGGGATTGGACAAGATAGAGGCAGGAAATATGTTCCAGATGCTGGGAGAGTCCAGTACCAGAGGGCATGCTTTGAGAATAAGGGGTAGGTCATCTTAGACAGAGTTAAGGAAAAACTTCTTCTCCCAGAGAGTTGTGTGGTTCGGGAATGCACTGCATGGGAAGGCAGTGGAGGCCAATACTCTGGATGTTTTCAAGAAGGAGCTAGATAGGTATCTTATGGATAGGGGAATCAAGGGATATGGGGACAAGGCAAGAACCGGGTATTGATAGTAGATGACCAGCCATGATCTCAAAATGGCGGTGCAGGCTCGTAGGGCCGAATGGTCTACTTCTGCACCTATTGTCTATTGTCTATTGAAAATCCTCTCTCATTCCGTTGGCAACACAATTTCACAGATCTATCTGAATAGGATCACAGGACCCTCTGCCTGTGCACTGGGCCGCCAATTCGCAAGCGAGGTAAGGGCTGATGCGTACTCAGAAGTCGCACTTTACAGTGGGAGACTAGGATAATTAAACATTCCAAATTAGACCACTTCTTCCCCTCACTCCTCCGAAACGGCAGAACACTGTCTTTGAAGTCTCCCCTATCCCCGCCCAGATACGGGAAGTTCGACTTGTGACTCGGCCCGCTCCGCTACATTCTCCTCCCCTGTGACAGTATGGATAGACCACGGCTCTGCCTCACCTGGGACACCGATATGTGCGGGCAGTTCCACCGCCGTTACGTCAGCGGTCGTCTGAACTGAAACAAGGTCTGAGCACCCCATTTTATCAAAATTCCGCACTCAAACCTTAACTTCCCAGGCAGCACACTGTACTCAAAATTCGAATTAACAATTCATCTCCGGTACGAATATCCACCGATATCGGATAATCGTACGAATATCGGGTACGAAAACTACTGAAAGGGAAAGATGAAATGTGAGGGCGGAGTAGCCAGCAATATTAAGCAGGATACTAACAGGTTTCTTTTCAGTTACAGTGGCATGCAAAAGTTGGGGCACCCCTGTTCAAAATCTCTGTTACTGTCAATAGCTGAGCGAGTAAAAGATGACCTGATTTTAAGAAAGCACAACGTTAAAGATGACACATTTCTTTAATATTTTAAGCAAGATTACTTTGTTATTTCCATCTTTTACAGTTTCAAAATAACAAAATCGGTAAATGGCCTGAAGCAAATTTTGGGCACCCTGCGTGGTCAGCACTTAGTAACACTGACTTTGGCAAGTATCACAGCTTGTAATCGCTTTCTGTAGACAGCTAAGAGTCTTTCAGTTCTTGTTTGGGGGATTTTGGCCCATTCTTCCTTGCAAAAGGATTCTAGTTCTGTGAGAATCTTGTGCTGTTTTGCATGCACTGCTCTTTTGAGATCTACGCACATTTTCGATGGTGTTTAGGTCGGCGGACCACGAGGGCCATGGGTCAACCTTCAGCTTTCGCTCTTGAGCCAGTCTATTTTGGATTTTGAGGTGTGTTTAGGATCATTATCCTGTTACAGAAGTCATCCTCCTTTCATCTTCAGCTTTTTTACGGACGGTGTGATATTTGCCTCCAGAATTTGCTGGCATTGATTTGAATTCATCCTTTCCTCCACCAGTTAATTGTTCCCCGTGCCACTGGCTGCAACTCAAGCCCAAAGCATGATCGATCCAGCCCCGTACTTAACAATTAGGAAGGTGTTCTTTTCATGAAATTCTGCACATTTTTTTCTCAAAAGAAACTTTGCTCATTGCAGCCAAAAAGTTCTATTTTAACTTCATCAGCCCACAGGACTTGTTTCCAAAATGTATCAGGCTTGTTTGCAAACTTCTGCGGCTGAATTTTGTGGTGAGGATGCAGGGAAGGTTGTCCTCTGATGACTCTTCCATGAAGGTCATATTCGTGCAGGTGTCGCTGCACAGTAGAACAGTGTTCCACCACTCCAGAGTCTGCTAATTCTTCCTGAAGGTCTATTGTAGTCAAACGTGGGTTTTGATTTGCATTTCTAGCAATCCTACGAGCAATTCTTTCGGAGTTTTCTTGGTCTTCCTGACCTCAACCTGACCTCCACCGTTCCTGTTAACTGCCAATTCTTAATTACATTACGAGCTAAGGAAACGGCTACATGAAAACGCTTTGTTATCTTCTTATAGCCTTCTCCTGCTTTGTGGTCATCAATCATTTTCAATTTTCAGACTTTTATGCAGCTGCCCATGGCTGCTGTTTTTGGGCCATGGTTTGAGGAGTCGGGGAATTTATGAAGCTTAGGAATTTGGATCTCCTGGCCTTTCCTAACGATGACTGTGAACTAAGACCTTGGTAAAAGTTGTCTGGGAGTTCAAATCTCTTCGGTTGCTCCTTTCCGTTTTTTGTTTCACTGTAAAATTGTACAAAACTAAACTAATACACTAACTTGCTTAAAATGTTGAAAAGAATGTTTCATCGTTAACTTTATGACTTTTCGAGGCCAGTTCATTTTCTACTCTCTTAACTATTCATAGTAACAGGAATTTTGACCAGGGCTGCCCAAACCTTTGCATGCCACTGTATGTAATGAGCTGACAGTTGATATCGGGTCACAGAAAAATGATGCTAGTGAAGTACTAATGGGAACAAAGACATGGCAGATGAACTTAGTAGGTACTGTGTATCTCTGTTCGCTGTGAAAGACACTAGCATTGTGAAACAGGACCACCAGTGTCTGTGAATGCCAACCAGCAGGAGTGAGTGGCTATGCCATTACAAAGGGGAAAAAAGTCCGAGGCAAATTCAAAGGTCTTAAGGTGGATAAACCATCTGGGTCAGATCGACTGCATCCCACAGTCATAAGAGAAGCTGATGACAATTGCATTGGTCATGATAAATTACTTGATTCTGGCACGGTCCCGGAGTCACTCCATTCTTTAAGAAGGGAGAAGGGGGAAATAAAGGAAATCATAGACCAGTTAGACTAGCCTCGATGCTTGGGAAAACGTTGGAGTCTATTATTAAGGATGATGTTTCGGGCTAATTCGAGACGAATGATAATGTCAGTCAAAGTCAGCATGGTTGGGAAATCGAGGGACTAACAGGTAGAGTGGACAAAGGGGAGGCAGTGGATGTCATTTACTTAGATTTTCAGAAGGTGTTTGATAAGGTGCCTCACCTGTGGCTACAAAAACAAGATAAAGTCGTATGGCGTCACAGGAAAGATACTGGCATGGATAGCAGAACGGCTGAAGACAGGAGGCACCGAATGGGTATAAAAGGGGACTTTTCTGGTTAAGTGTCGGGGACTAGTCTTGTTCCTCAGGGGTCAGTATTGGGACCGCTGCTTTTCACATTTTTTGTCAATAAATTACATAATGGAAATGAAGACTTTACAGAAAAGTTTGCGGATGATCCGAAGATAGGTGAAGGGTCGGGTTCTTCTGAGGAAGCAATTTGATTGCAGCAGGGCAGACAAATTGGAAGAATGGGCGAAAAAGCGGCAGATGGAATACAGAGTTGTGAAACGTATGATAATGCATTTTGGTGAAAAGAGCAATAGTGCGGGCTATTATCTGAATGGGGAGAGGATTGGCACAGCAGAGGCGCAGAAGCAGTTGGGAGATTCCGCGCGAGATGCCCAGATGGTCGGTCTTCAGGTGGAGTCCGTGTTCAGAAGGCAAATGCAATGCTGACACATACTTCAGTGGGAATACAATACTTAGATAAAAAAGGAGAAAATGCTGAGGCCTTATTGAAGACTAGTCAGGCCGCACTTGCTGCATTGTCAACGGTTGTGGGCCCCATCTCTCGGAATGGATATACTGTCATTGGAGAGAGACCAGCGGAGGTCCCCGAGAATGATTCCTGGAATTCAGCGGTTAAGATATTAGGAGTTTTTGGCAGCCTTGGGCTTGTACTCAGTGAACATTATATGAATGCATGGGAATCCCATTGAATGTCGGAAGGACGATGTGGAGGAGATGTTTCCTTTTGTGGGGTATCCATAAATAGATGGTACGGCCTCAAATTCGAGTGCGATTGTATTGGGGAGATGGTACATCCTCAATTTCGAAGGGTGATTGTATTGGGGAGGATGCAGAGGGGATTCCCATCTGTATTGCTTTGGAAACAATGCAGAGATAATTGTAGATTGTATCACAGAATATGAAGAGGAGATTAGAGACTATATGGCACTTGCAATGTTGCTTGGGCCATTGCAACTGTGATTGTATTGGTGGAACTGCAGTGCGTTGCGGATTGTTGTGCATTGGAGAGGGTCCAAATGGGGATGTGATTGTTTTCGAGAGAGGTCGGAGAGTATTCTAGTCTGTTATTGCAATGGTGACCGTGCTGAGGGTATTAAGGTTATGTGATTGTTATGGAGAGGATTCAGAGTGGATTGGGCTTGAATTTGAATTCGAAACGGTACTAACTTGATTTGAATGTGAGGGTATTGAGGAGTGTGCAGACGGCGTTTGGGTTTTGATTGTATCGGAAAGGGTGGAGTGTGGATTGGGATGTAGTTGTATTTGGGAAGGTACCGGGTATTTCGGGATGTGATTGTATTGGAGGAAATTCAGAAGGCAATGGGATGTGATTATATTGGAGAAGGTGCAGAGGGGATAAGGGGTTTATTGCATTGGGAAATTGAAGAGGGGATTGGGGATTTTACAGGAGGCGATGCCGAGGGGACTGGGATTGCTATTCCGTTTGCAGTGCTACCGTGTTCGGATGTGGCCCAAGTGCGGAGTGAGAGACGCTGAAGGTCGTAGTTCACAGACTTTAATACGAACAGTTTTAAAGGGAAGATAAACCAATAAACTCTGGGCAAAAGAGGAACGTTAACTGTAGCTCTCAAAAGGAAAACAAAGCCTACAATCCGCTGAAAAGAACATCTAAACATTAAACTAACGCCGCTAGTCTTCGGAGTCGGTTGATCTGAAAGTCCAATAGCGCAGAGAAGGCCGAATACAAAACAGCAGCCAAGCGTTGCTATGCTCTGTCCAAGACGCGACAAGCGCTAAGACCACAAGAATGGGGTTCAATACTATCACGATTCAACAATAATTACCTGACCCGTACAAACTCACAAGCGCAATTGCCGTATTTACAGCGCTGCCGAATCCGTGGCTGTGTCAGGGCCACCTCTCTAGGCTCAGCCCCTGAGGCGCCACAGACCTGTGTCCGCTACAAGTCCCGGATCAGCGACTTGTCCAAGATGTTCTTCGCTGACATCCAAGTACGTTCTTCAGGGCCACAACCTTCCCGGTCCACAAGGTACTGGACCTTACCACGTACCCGGCCAGATGCCAGGAGGCGCCGCACAGTATAGACAAGGGAATTATCTACCAGAAGGGGGAGGTGGGGTGACTGGGGCAAAGGGTGGAGGTAACAACTAGCTTGAGCTGGGAAACCTGGAATACTGAGTGTTTCTTCATATCATAAGGGGACGTGAGACTGGACCCAAATACAGGACGCAGGCACTGACGTAATAGGGGCAGGACGGGAACAGCTACACGATAGAACAAGATGTGGGAACCATGGCGTGCGTGGGGGACGTGGCGTTCAAGGTGATCCTGGGGTTCAGATATGATCCCAGAGTTCAGAGAGGATCGCTGAGTTCAGAGATCCCGGAGTTCAGAGAGTTTAGGAGACTCGGTTAGAGGATGGGTTTTTGGGACTGGGAGTGCTGGGAGGATAGCCCCCTGGGCAGGCCGTAGAACTCCTGGGCAGGGCCTGGACCTCCTGGCAGGTCGCGGAGCAAATCCCGTAGGAGGCGAGGGATCGGAAGGGGCAGAGTCCTCCACCGGGCAACGGCAGTCCGACCTTGGTTTACCCGACGGAGGCGAGGGATCGGAAGGGGCAGATCCCTCCGCCGGGCACCAGCAGTCCGGCCTGGCTTACCCGACGGAGGCAAAGGATAGGAAGGGGCAGATCCCTCCGCCGGGTAACGGCAGTCCGGCCTGGCTTACCCGACGGAGGCAAAGGATAGGAAGGGGCAGATCCCTCCGCCGGGCACAAGCAGTCTGGCCTGGCTTACCCGACGGAGGCAAGGGATAGGAAGGGAGCTCGGTCCAGGGTGACTTCCAGACTCACTCGCAGAGCTGGTCTATAACGGCGTGCACTCCAAGCCAGGATAAACAGGACGACCCCCCAACTATACTCTGTCCCAGAGTCCCTTAAATACGCCGCCAACCGATAGGCATCAGGTGCGCCTCCTTGAGCCCAAACAAGCCAAGATTATCTTCAGCTGTGACAATTTGAGCTCAAGGCGAAGCGAGGGACGGGCAAAGGACCCGGCGTCCGCGGACCGGATCAAGAACCGGAATGCAGGCTCCGGGCCGGATCATAACACTTCAGTGATGCTGGCAGACGCAATCTATAGGGCACCTTGTTGACGGCTGTTTTCCACTACAAACGGTGCCCCCTAGCGGGGCGAAGGCAGACTTCTGAAAACTCGTCTGAAGTCCAGTGTGTCCTGAACTGGGAAACAATGCATGAAACTCGGTCATGATGAAGTGGAACGTGGCTTACTGCCATAATCCCGGAATGACAGAGGAATTTTCTGAGTAAAGACGGAATAGTTTGATGATAAATGGGTGCGAGGGTATCACATTGACAGTTTAACTTCAGATTTTAAATTTATTTTATATGTTTGACCAACGCCATTATCAGCTAATTAGATGGTGTTTATTGTCGTTTATTATATAAGCAATGTTACAGTCAGGAATAGGAAGCTGTTGTGATGTGCAAAGATGCTGTTTATTTTACGGGAATAAACAACGGATGTTGGGTGAAATTAAAATCTATCCCCTCCCCAGCAGGACGCTGTCTGAATTTACAGAATATCCATGTCCATGATCCATGATCTACTCTGTGTGTGTGACAATTCTACTGTCAAAAGTGGGCCGAACAAACTGATCGGTTCAGTGTAATTTCTATTCAGTTACCCTACATATATAACGTTTTTTACAGATGTGTCTCGTCAGCTGTTGCTGGGCATCATGTCACGATGAGACGGAGAAGTGTTCAATCTTGGTGGTCGACAATCCTTGAATCTTCAGACTATGAGGGGCTGTCACAGACACCTTTCCCAGAAGCTCAAACGTATGTGCTCGTTTCGTTCGGAACACCAATTTTAATATCTTACTTATTAAAGTCTGGTTTGGGAAGATATCTAGGCAGATTCAAGTTTAGAATACTTTATCAGATAAAAGTAACATAGCTAAAACAGCTTGGCTTCTGTGGCTGGAAATCTAATGGTCTCTGCGGCTCATTAATTGCAAGGTGGAAGGCAAAACAGACCTGCATAGTTGACGTCAGCAATTGTATTTTATGAGTTCCATTATTTTATTTTAACTACGCCTCCACACAATAGTTCAACAAATCTAAACACCAAGATGACAGGAATCCAGTCTACTCATTAGTATTTTTGAAGACAAGCACAGTGATTACATAAAACCAATTTTCCATACGAACTCGAAATTCAAAATCAGTGTATTAGAAATCCTGTGCAAAATACTTTAAAATTATATGGAAACGCCGTGTGTAAAGTCTTATTTTGAGATTGCTGCCGATTTATTCCAATCTATCTCCTAAAAATACCATATTTAAATCCCTTATTGAAATAAACACTAATCATTAATTTCCATGATGGCCAATTGTCTCTGAATCTGAGAAACCCGTAAACAGACTCGAGACCATCACATTTGCAAAACGTTATCGTGGATTTGACTTGACTAGTGAAAAATGCAACAGATTTTAAAGTTATGCGGGAAAGACAACACGAAAATCAATAATTCTAATATCCTTCCTTCGGAAACCTGGCAAAACAACGGGAAACTAAAAATAAACATTACAACACTGTAACGAATTACTCCTACATAGACATCAATTTTGCTATCATCTATTTGCATGACTAGAGTTTGATAAATGTCCCTAACACATCTTGCTCTATCACCGCCCGTAGCAGAGTGATCCACGCACGCACCACTCTGCATAATCTGCTTTCCTCTGACACACACCGTTATACTTATTTTCGCTCACTTTAAAATAATGTCCTCTTTCATTGGTAATTTCCACAATGGGAAAATGCCTCTGAGTGTGTATTATATCAACGCCCTTCACTATCACGTATACCTCACCCTTCATCCTCATTTGCTCCAAGAAGAAAAGTTCTAACTCGACTTAAATAAACATTGACATACCGTCAAGTCCACTCAATCCATACACTCAAAAAATCTGCCAAATCCTTCATTTAATAAACTTCTACCAATAACATCGCCAATGCTTTGTTGTTTGTCCCCGTTTCCCATCCTAACTAAGAGGATCTTAATGGTCAAGTAGATACCTTTAAGAATTAATATATTTACTCTGGAATGGGACAGGAATTCGAGTGCATTCAGCTAACAGCGATGCTCTGAAATACGTCAACACTACAATTTAACATGTTGACAGGAAGGGATTTTCAAACAAACGTTGGTGAACTCTGAAAATTGGTACATTCCTCTTCCGGGGAATGATTATTGAAATGCACAAAGAATCCAAATGCCTTTTAATGCTCTTCGCATTTTGTTGCAATTGATAATTATCTACAGTGACAGTCCAGTTTGTAAAAATATTGAAACTAATAAGTATTTTATTTGAAACGTATAAGTCCTGTCACTGAGAAAGAATGTACAACGCTCTTGTTTGAAAGTCTGATTAATCAAAATTAAATATAATTGTTATTTTGTGATTATTCCGCGGGAGCGATTTCAAATGCAGGATGACACAATTTATATAAATAGTCCACCTGAAGTGTTTGTTTAGTGGACTGTCACTAATGTGACTGACCACGTGGTATGATCATTGTCAGAGTCTCCTGTATAAGAGCTTAAAAAACTATCAACAGTTTATATCGGCAGTTGGACTATTTTCAACTGATCACTAACTCCCACAGAAAATGGGATATCCAGCAATTTACTACATCGCGAGTACTTACTATCCTGTGCTAGCAGCGACTGGTATCCCTGGTAAGTAAGTGGAAATGACTGCTGCTGTATGTGTGCGTTTTGTTCCTGTAACATTTGCTCCAGATGGTGCCTCATCTGATGAGTGTTTTAAGCCTGGTTAGGTTTAAGTATGTATTTCATTTTCTAATTTAATGTTTCTCTGGAGATGTTACTCGTTTCTGATATACAATCGATAGATTATTAATATTTATACTATTCTTGCATTTACTTCACTCGACCTTCAATCTTTCCCAACGCGTATTGTTCTATATTCGATTCTACATCGATGTAGAAATTGAGACATTTACTAAAATGGAAGCAAAATCTATAGCGCCGCTGCTGCTCTCTCTGCGAAATCCGCTGTTTTTCAGCAACATATATTATTTCCCTTTCCGTCCTAATGCCACTACCTATTCATCGAAATGTCTTTGAAATTGCCACAATACCGTGCAATACTCTTTAATTTTACTGTTCTCCTCTTTTTGCCGCTTTTAACTAAGATACGATTACATGAGAATTATTTTATTTCTTACCTCTATCTCACAACATGAGGGTGTAAAAATCTGTATGTGCATCTCCGTCACTGTGAAGAAGATTCAAGTTTATTTGCCACCTGTACATCAAAGCATAAGCTTAACTCCGCCGTCCCGCCACCTTAAATTGTTATCTGCTAAGGAAGTCTCACTCGTCCATTTTATTCCCGCAATATATAAAACCTTCAGCCTTCTCAGCTCTCTAAATGAGTGGGCCGATAAACCAAAAAACCCAATGCCAACTGGAACGCTGTTGCTCAACTGTTACTCGGGCCCGTGGTTATCATCCAATCGAAGGACAGTGACGGAGCCCGTACGAACATCTTTTCCACTCTCCGAATCGAAGTCTGCCTGACCTGGCATAGGATCAACACGTTTCTATGCGTACATATCAAGTAAAAACGATCAAGTTTGTGCGCATGAACCTAACTCTTCTTTGCTCCCTTGCAGTTAATTTAATGGCGATTGTGATCCTGTCTCTAGGAAACTGCGGACTCTCTAAATGCATCTCCCGGTACCTGGTGGCAATGGCAGCAGCCGATTTAATGGGTGTTATTTTCGCTGTTATACTCTCTGAGATCAATAATATTTATCTTTACGCCCTTTCTTTGCTCATTACACCGGTTTGCACCATGACGGTTGTCCTGAGGCTCGCAACCATGGACTGTTCTGTCTGGCTCACGGTTGCTTTCACGTTCGATCGCTGTATTGCGATCTGTAGTGAAAAGCTGCGGGAACGATACTGCACCGAGAGGACAGCGACTGTTGTGATAGTGATTGTATGTTTAGGATGTTGTGCGAAGTGTGCTCCGTTCTACTTTGCGGTAGAACCTTACCATATCGTTGATAGCGTACCCTGGCGATGTATTTTCGGAATGGATTACCTTACCTTACCAGCGTGGAAAGCATATCAGTTGTTTCACACTATCAGTAAACTTTTATTGCCGATCGGTTTGATTCTACTTTTTAATGCTTTAACAGTTAGTCATATTATCGCGGCAAACAGAGTTCGCCGGGGGCTCAGGAACAGCAGAGAGAAAAAGAATGATCCAGAGGTGGAAAAACGGAGAAAGTCAATAATTTTATTGTTTGCTCTATCAGCCAATTTTATATTGTTGTCTATCCCCTATATTGTATATACTATGAACTGGCAAGTTCAGAATTACTCTTACACTGACAGGCATTTGAATACCCCGACATACATCCTGCAACAGTTTGCGTTTATGTTGCAGTTTCTCTGTACCTGTACCAACACGTGTATCTACACTCTGACACAGAAGCAATTCAGGGAGGAACTGAAGAGTGGAGTCAAACGTCTCGTTACGTTAAATTTTCGGCTCCGCTTGTAAACCGATATCGAATTGTAAGCTTTGACTGGAGTTTAGATGCTTTCCTATCTTATTTAAATGTCCGGTAAATGTCGCTGTATTCCTGCAGCCAGGCGAGTGGATGTTTGTAGTTTTTGGCTCCCAGTCAAGTCAGCGAAATTAATTCAATTGTGTGAGGCAAGAAAAAACAAAGATGAGCAGATCTGACTGCTGCAACGACCAAAATTGTTTTCAAAATTTTGGCTTAATGCCTGAATCTGAGCCAACGAATCACGCGAAGGCAGTATGAATTTTACCGACATTGATAGAATTCTATTCTAATTCACTGGACCATGTGTCATTCCAGGGATTTCTGTGACAAGTGTAGAAATGCCTGAAACTGGGAAAGTTGGTGTAAGTTAAAGTGAGCTATGATATCTACAATTTCCATTATAACAGTGCAAAATTTTTGACCACTGAATTTTCATTCAGAAAGTGCGTGGTCCCTTGCAAAGCGGGTCTAAAACTGCACGACGGCCCAGCTTGACACATAAATTAGGATGTGCAGCAGTCTTGCCGGGAGGGGATGGTATTAGAAATGCAACTGCGGCGTAAATAAAAATTCTTCCCTTCCCTTATGAGTAATGTTGTCAAAGATTACTGCGAGGGGATGGTATCAGAGATTAAGCTGTGGACTTTCTTTTTCTGTTAATTTTCCAAGTAATTAAAATGCACATTCTGCAGAAGCGTCGACCCTAATGTATTGTGCCTACTAATGTTTTGAAATAAAAATTCTGCAAATTGCGATGATTTTGGTGCAATACTTCACCCAGCACGTGTACTGAATTATACAACAGTAAACGAGAGAGATCAAAAAGATGTGAGCGTCAAGAAGCAGTTATATTGCGTCTTGCCGGAGCGTTACTACCTCCGTTGCATTTTCGGTTCCGTCCAATTGACGACCCCACACTCCAAATTTTCTACACTTGTGACGCAGAGGTAATTCACGGTGCTCTGAGGAAGGGAGTCAAACATCTGTTGGCGTTATGAGGTCGGTTCTATGGATAAAATAAAAATACAATTACAACTTTTCTTGGTAGATCAAATAAATTCCTGTATCTGTCATATCTCTAGTAAAAACGTCACATATTCAAGTAGCCTGGTAGGCGAAGGTTAGTAGCTCAGATTCGTTATTACTCTTAAATCAGGTTTAATATCACTGGCATATATCGTGAAATTAATTGCTTACCGGCGGCAATACAAAGATTTTTTTAAAAAAAAACGTATAAAAATTACAATAAGAATTATATATAAATTAACAACCTAAATGCAGTACAAAGTGGGAATTTATTGAGATAGTGGTCGGGGGTTCACTCTCCATTTAGAAATCTGATGGCATCGCGCATTAATGTTCTCCAATCGGGAGCGGGAAAATCTGCTTTCTTTCCAAACGATGTAGATTTTCGACGGATTACCTGGCGCCAGAGAATAGAAGCACCTGGAAAATCCTTGCTCATTCCGTTGGCAACTCAATTTCACAGATCTACCTGAATAACATCTTCCACTTAAAGAACTGGGTGTTCATTTATGTTTCCGTCAATGACTATGACACCTAGATAATCACGTTGGAGACAGTCCACTGAACAAACACTTCAAGGTAAACAATTGATGACACTTGTGTCATGGTGCAATGAAAATCACTCCTCGGAGAACGTATTTCCAGATATTGAATGAAAATCGTGTTTATGTTCGATCATTGACACTGCAACATGGAACTGTCTCGTTCGTGTTGTACAGTCTCCAGTTTGATCAAGATTCAGACTCTTACTACATCCCGGTTACCCTTTTTTCGTTTCTTTCTTGGGACAGCAAGGACTGGCTGTACAACGTTTCCTAAACGGTATTAAAGCTTGGAACGTCCCAATCAAAATGTACATCGGCTGCATTGCTTTCGCGAATATCATGCCTTAAATACTAAGTGTCTTTAATCCAGGAAGAAAAATATGGCAACCAGCTTCAACTACGGACCGACGTAACTTGCCTTCAGACTTCAATTAAAAAAAACTCCAATAGTTTCCGTGTCTTGTAAAATTTGCAAAAAAGAAAAAAAAACACGAACACATCCAGTGAACAATGGATGATAACGAAACAACTGCAAGAAATGGCACAAAATGTCAATGGGGAGTAGGGAAATGGTCTGGTGTGTCAGTGGGAGAAATCCGAGTGCATTCTATGCCGGACAATTCTGGTATTTAATCTGCCCATTTGTTTCAGTTGTTTCGTGAAACTGACTCCTGACGTTAATCACAGATGACCTCATCACTGTGGATGTGGTGATGCCCTTGGAGTGATATAACTACACCAATTGTTTGCTGAGTTGTTTCTCATCCACCTTGCCTGCTATTGCGGCCCCTAACAAAGCACTAAGCAAATTGGCGTGAGCATTCCTCTTCCAGCGAAAAGATTCTCGTATTTCACAGCCAAATCACATGCTTTCCATAACTTTAATATTCTCAATATGCTGCGACTTCTGTTGATTATTTGAGGGTGATAATGCACGTTGTAAAATATACGTCAGAAAGAATGTACAACATGGAGGGCTGTGGCCCCGGTGCAGGCCGCGGGCATTAGATGTTATATAGGGATTCGGCATGGACTAGATGGGTCATCGACCTGCACAGGTGGCCATAGCCCTCTATGTTGTGTCAGTGTGGTTGTTGTGACGCGTCTAATGTGGTAATGTAGAGGGCAATGTTTGTCGTTCTCCGTTTAAGCTTCAAACTCTAGTTAGCAGTTTTGCGAAAAGGAGAGTTGAATGTTTAAGTGGCTTCCTGACGGTACATAGCCTCTCCAACAGCCTCCGCGCTGGCGGCGAACGGAAACTGAACTCCTTTCGGACTCAGGCTGAACTACAGAGGATGGAGAGGAGGTCTGACCCCAGCGCGCATAGCACGCAGGCCCAACAGTCTGTGAACGCACCCTTGTACTCGTGAACCAGATCCCCAGCTGTGAGCAAATAGCCCCACTGCCTTGTGGGCAACCTCGGGATAGACGACGGCTACGGGAGTAAATGCAGACAGCAAATCTACAGAGGAGCAGTTAAGGAGGCGGGGCAATGTCGCCCATCCTTACGGCAGCCCCGCTGTCAAGCTGGGGCCGAACGTATTGCTTCATAAGCTTTCTTTTGGACTACACTGGTGACGCCGAGAGTGGGATCCTGAAGAACTAGGAATCTCAGGATCTCCATACCGTCCGATTGACTTGAGACGATGATCATCATCATCCATTGTCCTTCCAGACAGATTGATGCCAACAGAAGATGGGCCGAAGGTGCTGTTTATGGGCTGTTTGACTCTATACGCCTTTGACAATGTAGATAAACAAAATTAAACTTTTTTTTGCTTTCTACGAGAAGCGATTATCATTGCACCATAACAAAACTGAGACCAATTTTTAACCTGAAGTGTTTGCTCGGTGGACTGTCTTTAATTTGACTAAGTGAGTGTCTTAGTCATTGATGGAAATCGAAATGAACACCTCGTTTACTAAGTGGAAAAACTTATTGAAATTGAGCTGAAAATTGAGTTGCCGACAGAATGGGGCGAAGATTTCCAACAAGCATCTTTTATCTGCTGCCAGGTAATGTGTAGATGAAGCAATATCTTCTCCCGCTCCCAAAATGAAAACGTTAATTAGCTCAATGGAAGTAGGCAGTATATATGGTTTCGGCATGGACTCGATGAGCTAGATGACACATACCCAATGTTTCAGGAACAGATTTTCCCGTCCAGGACCTAATTTCCAAATGGACGGTGAAGTCATGAAGACTACCTCAATATTTTCCTTGTTCGACTCAGCAGGCCAGGCAGCATCTAAGGTTAAAAAAAAAAAAGTACAGACTACTTTTCGGGCCGTAACTCTCGGCCCAGCTGGATAAATAAAAAAAACAACGCAGAAGAGGAGTTGTGAAAGATGCGGGAAGTGGAGAGAGGAACGCTAGGCGATAGATGAAACTTGGACTGGAGAGGGGTGGAGATAAGAACGAGGAAGTTGATTGGTGAATGATACAGGAGACCATGGATGAAAGAAGAAAGGGGGTGAGAAGGAGCACCAGAGGGAGGCGAGGGGCGGAAAATAGGATAAGATGATAAAGGGAAAAGGGGAGGGGCAATAGTGAAGGGTGTGGAGGCATTATTGGAAGTTTGAAAAATCGATGTTCATACCATCAGTTTGGATGCGATCCAAATGGAATATAAGGTGTCGCTCCTTCAAACCAAGTGTGGCTTTATCCCGACAGTGAAGGAGGCTGGATGAACATATCGGAATGAGAATGGGAAGTGGAATTAAAATGTATGGCCACTGGGAAATCTCGTTCTGGCGGATGAACTGCCAATCTGATGGCATGTTAATTTCACGTCACATCCATGATTTTGTGGGTGTTCCTCGGATTTCCAGCATCTGCAGACCTCTTTTTGACGACATTTTCCCCCTCTGCTCACTTAATGTAATTTCATCTTATATAAGCACATTTTCTAATAAGTTACAGTTTTTTTTTAATTATTGGAATTATTGCTGCCACAGAACGCCGCATTTCACAATTTATGCCAGCGATATTGAGCATGATTCAGAGTCAGTTTCGCAATCTGAGCAACTAACCTTCGCCCACCAGGCTACTTGAATATGTGGCGTGTTTACTGGAGATATGAATGAAACAGAAATTTATTTGAACTGCCAAAAAAAAAACATCACTTGGGTTTGTGTTTTATCCACAGAGCCGACCATATAATGCCACCAGATGTTCGAATCCCTACCTCAGCTCCTCCCGGACTTTCTTTTGTGTCATCTTGTAGATTGCTTGGAGTATGGGGAAGTCAAATGGACGGAACACAAAATGCAACGGTGATAGTGATGTCCCGACAAGACACAGTCGGACTGTTTCTTGATGCTGACGTTTTGATGCTCCCCCGACGATTTCTACTTCCCTTAAGTCGCCCTTAGGACAGGTAACCACTTCCTTGGGGGGGGGGTTGTAACTCCCCCATTGGGGTTCACAGATATACAGTCAAAATATGGCCCAAATATTTATTATACTGTTTGAGTTATACAACATGAAACATCCCCTTCAGCCTAAATCGGTCCGCCCAGCCATGTTGCCTCCCTTGGTTCATATGCCCAGACCCGACCTTATGCCGCTCCAGCCAAAACGTATTTTAAATTTCGTAATTATACTCCCCACTACTATTTCCAATGACAGCTCGTTGAATGAGTATGCAGTCGAACAAGCAGGAAAGGAATAAACAGGGAGCTACAGATGTGAGAGATGTGCTAAGTGCACAAATTACAACAACATCGATTTGACACCGTGGAAATATTGGCATCGGGTGTTTGTTGGCAAAGCTACGTTAACCTTATCCTCGTAATATATCAGTGAACATAAATAACACATAATGATAGCGATGATAATGATGGAATGGAGCGTTATGGACCGAGTGCGGGTCAGTGGGACTATGTGAGTGTAAGCGTTCGGCACGGACTAGAAGGGCCAAGATGGCCTGTTTCTGTGCTGTAATTGTTATATGGTTATATGGTTATAACCGGATTAGTCATAAATTGAGCTTTGGAATTTAGTAGAGTTGGTTCCTTTCATCCTGGAATTAAAGACGGGGAGAAATATGTTCGATTGGATGAGCTGAACACATAAGATTTCCAGGTTAAGAATGGTTTATTATTGAGGATAAGTAGCAAATGGGAAAAAGTGGAGTGTATACCATCTGCTATTTCTAATACTCCTGACATCTCCGATCTTACCAAAATTAAAAACGTGCAAAGTAGATTCATCGGGAGAATAGGGTGTTGTGTACCTGAGTTAGGAAGTTGTGATGTGAAATGATGACGATGAGTGAAATTAAAATCAATCCCTACAACACCACGACGCTGTCCAAATTTACCGAATATTCATACTAACTCACCTTGTCCTTGATCTACCCTGCGTGTCTGACAAATCTTCTGTCAAAAGTTGTCCGAAGGATATGTTCGGTTCAGTGTAATTTCTGGTCAGTGACAAACTGATGGAAATCTGTACAGACCACAGCGAAACCAGTCTCCCCGTTTCTCAGTCGAATTTTCTTTTAAATAAATTTTTGAAGTTTATAGTCATTGTTACACCTAGATATGTAAATTGACTTGTAACAGCTTGGAATGGAAATTTTGCATTTGATGACACTGGGTCATTTAAAGGAAATAGCTTACTTATATGTAAGTTCAGCTTATATCCTGAAAATAAAACTAAACTGGGAAATTAAAGAAAGAACCGAAGGTAAAGAAGTTTCAGTGTTAGAGATAAAAAGTAAAATATCATCAGCGTATAATGAAATTTTATGAGTCATACCTTCCCTTAGTATACCAGAAATGTCCTTAGATTCTCGAAATGCTATTGCTAAGGGTTCTATAGCTAAAGCAAAAAGTAAAGGACTAAGAAGGCAACCTTGTCTAGTTTCCCGCTGTAATTTAAAGGGCTTAGAAATTTGAGAGTTAGTAATAACCTGAGTGGTAGGAGACAAGTAAATTAATTTAACCCAACGAATAAAATTAGGCCCAAAATTAAACTTTTCTAAGGTCTTAAAAAGATCATTCCACTCAATCCGATCGAAGGCTTTTTCTGCAGCTAAGGATAATATACACTCTGATATTTTTTTGGATGGTGAATATATCACATTCAATAACCGACGTGTATTAAAATATGAGTAACGATTTTGAATAAATCCTGTCTGGTCATGTGATATAATAGATGGTAAAATATTTTCAAATCTTCGAGCTAAGATTTTGGATAAAATTTTTGCAACAACATTTAATAAAGAAATCGGTCTGTATGAAGAACATTCAGCTGGATTTTATTTTAAGAATAAGAGAAATAAAAGCTTCTTAAAAAGATTGAGGGAGTTTACCTGATTTAAAGGACTCTGATAAAACAAAGGATAAATAAGGTGTAAGTAACATAGTGAAAGTTTTATAAAACTCCCCAGGAAAGCCATCAGGTCCTGGGGTCTTACCAGAATGTAAAGCACGTATAGCCTCAGCCACTTCTTCATTGGAAATAGGCTGATCAAACTGTGTTAGACTATCAGCAGGCAATGTAGGAATGCTGATATTACTGAAAAAAAACCATTCATATAGGTATCATCTGAAGAAGAATCAGATTGATACAACTTAAAGTAAAAGTCAAATACGTTGTTAATTTCAGAATGGTTGGATATCTTAGTACCATTATCTTTAAAATTTTCTGTGATTTGACGATTAACTGTAAAAGATTTTAAGCGATTGGCTAATAAACTACCTGTTCTATCCCTGTGAATGTAACATTAAGTTTTATCTCTCAACAGCTGTCGTTCAATTGAGTAAGTCAGCAGAAAATTATACTTGGATTGGATTTCAATCCGCTTATATATACTTGGATCTGGAGATAGGGCATACTTTCGATCAGGATCTTTTAATATCGCTGCGAGGTCAGATCTTTCTTTGTCAGCTTTTTTCTTTATATAGGTAGAGTAAGAGATAATTTATCCACGAATGTATGCTTTAAAAGTATCCCAGACTATAGTACCACAGCAGTATCTCCTTTAAATTTTTCTTTAAAGAGAAAAGTAATATGATTTTCCAAAAACTGTCGAAAATTTTTTATCAGATAACAATGATAAGTTAAAACGCCAACTCCTACTTGATACAGAATAAACAGGTAATCTTAAATCCAGAAGCAGAGGTGCATGATCAGACAAAGCAATCTCCTTATAATCACAGGTTCGTACCAGTGGAAGCAAGTTTCTATCTATAAAAAAATTGTCAATCCGAGAGTACATATGATGAACCTGAGAGAAATATGAATATTCCTTTTCTTCGGGGTGCAAAAAACACCACACGTCGAGAGTACCACATTGAAATAGAAAAGATTTAAAAAGTAGAACTGATTTATTAGTGACTGGCGTTTTATTTGAAGAGCGGTCTAATAAAGGGTCAAGCCAAAAATTAAAATTTCCACCCATCACTAAGGAATACCGATTCAATTCAAAAGAGAAAAGACGTTCAAAGAACAAGGAGTCATCTGTATTTGGAGCGTATACATTCGCAAATACCATTAGTTTATTCTCAAGACTACCCGAAACAAAAAACAAAGCGGCCATTTGTATCAGAAATTACATTATGTTGAATAAAGGTTACATTCTGATCAAACAGGATAGAGACGCCTCTCGATCTAGATTGAGAGGGTGAGTGAAAATGTATACCCTTCCATCCTTTGAAAAAACGTGAAATATCATCTTTACGAATATAGGTTTCTTGAAGAAAAATACGAGTTTTAAGTTTCTGGATATAAGAAAAAATCTTATTTCGTTTAATAGGGTTATTTAGACCTTTCACATTAAAACTGAGCATATTAGTAAAAGAGTCCATCAAGTATCCTTTAGTAATGTATAAAAGGTAATCACAGACATGCAGATAGCAAATAAATAAACAGTAAAAACATCCAATCAGCTTTCTGGAAGAACCCATTTCCCCCCTCCTTCCCCCCCAAAGAGAGAAATCAGCCAAGGGAGGCTGAATACTAAATCTATATGTGTGTAGCTGTGCTGAATAAACGATTGTAAATATAATATATATACACAAAAACAAAATATCAAAGTAATTAAGTTCGCTATTTACGATAAAAAAAAACCCATGGGAAAATATAAGCTTTAGTCTCGGTAAAAAGGAAAGACAATAAAATCAAATATTAGTAGAAACCAAAAAGAAAAACAACATATACTTCCGGGTGCAAAAAAAAGAGTAAAGAAACAAATAGAAAATAATTACAAGCGGTTGAGATAGCTTCCTACATGACTATTTTCTTTCTTTTTCAATCTTTTTATTACTATTATTATTAATATCTACATAATAAAATTGATACATAGATAATGGGATTACAAACTTACACATTTCAACTGAACATGAAAGAATACATAAGCAATAGTTACAGTATAAATGAGTCTTTCCAAATCATGGACGATACAAGTAACAAATAAACAAGGCAAACCTAGGTATATCATAATATATATTTAAAAAAACAGAAAAAAGAAAAAAGAATGCAAAAAAACTAATCTAACAATCTAATAACTCATAAGGAAAAAAAACGAAAAAAGAGAAAAAAAAGACTAATTTAAGGCATTCAAGGGAGAGAAAAAAAAAACAAAATGACAAAATGGTAAAATAATGAAAAAACCATTAACCAGCAATAAGAAATATAGAATATTGTATACTATTGAAAAACAGTAAAGACCGAAAGGTATATAAATAATCAAAAGGATAGGAAAGATCAGAGTGAATTTAAAGTAAACCAAAACACCCTATAGTTTCATTACTCAGTAACTACTACATGTACACCCTACATAATTACTTTCAGTGGAATTACTAAAAGGAAGATAAAAATCCACATAACACTGAAGGAATATAACGTATTGTTTAAAAAGAGCTGCGAAAAAGTAACATTAGAGGACCCGTATAAAGGCGAAAGACAGCAAAAGAGAACATGGTTGCGGTCCGCCTGCATATTTTGCATAGTTTGAAAGATAACAAGGCGCCAATTACTTAATCAAACAAATAATTAAGGCTTCGTAAACTAAGAAACCTTGTTATCAACAAAGCGCCAATTACTTGATTGAACACCTGAAGTTAAAACATTTGGCATAAAGACAAACTGACAGCAATCTGTACAGACCACAGCGAAACCAGTCTTCCCCTTTTTCAGTCGAATTTTCCAGTCAGCTCGCAAACTAATTTAGTGGCACATTGTCACAACACTGAGCTTAGTTGCATTACACCTCCCAGGCATTTAATAGGTTCAATAGGTGCAGTTACTGTCAGAGACAGGTATACAAGATACATCCTGAAAATATTTTACTTCACAGACATCCACGAAAACGGAGGACTGCCCAAAATAATAAACGACAATTAAATGTTAGCACCCCAAAGAACCCCACCCCCACCTACGCATAATCAGCAGCAAAGAAACGGCCCACGACCCAGCAGCAAAGAAAAACATCGGCGCCCTCCACCGAGGACTCAAGCGTGCAGGAAAGTGTAAATAAATACACAGATTTGCAGTACCACAAAGACTAACCGTTCACCCGGTAATTCGACATACCACATGCTCTCTCTCCTAATAAGGTAGAAAGAGTTGTCCCCGTTTCGCAGCGAGAGGGGAGACATAGCAAAACAACTCGCTGACTTATGGCGTTAAAAGTCTGTGGCGTCGCTCTTTACGAGCTCTGTGCCCAAAGTATTCGGGTCTCTGGGCATACGGCCAGCAGCCACTCTGCAAATCAGTGTGCAGGCACATGTTCGAAGATACACCCCTAAATCTGCGCACATCCTCAAATAAGAATGCACCCCAAAATCCACGTGCGCCCCAAACCCGCTGACAACCCCACATTAAATTACCTCAGATTCAAAATGGTGGACTCGTCATTAAAACACGCAAAATTCGTTGCAATTCCAAATTCGCACACACTACAAGATCTGTGTGTAATCCAGTGTGCAGCGCCATATTCGACAACTCACCCCTAAATCTACGCACAGCAAATATCTGTGAACCCGATATTCAAGAATATTCTTCAAAATCTGCGCACATCCCCACATCAGTGCGCATCCCATTCCCACTGTCACCCCGACATGCACATTAGATGTTCCCTGACCAAGAATCATTTCAACCAGTTCAGAAAATGACGGCCTCGACATTAAAATTCCGCGCGCAGCAGCCCAAAATTAGAGTGCAAATCTGGAGACGCCGCAACACGCAAATCTGTGTGTGTAACTCACCCTTAAATCTCCGCGCATCCCCAAATGTGGTCTCCCAAATATATGCACATCGTCAAATAAGAGCGCACCCCAAAAGCCGTGCGCAGCCCTAACCCCCTGTCAATCACACATGCGCAGTAGATTATACCAGAGTAAGAATAATTTCATACAGTTCACAAACTGAACCATAAAAAAGCACGAGCTGAGTTCGTTCAAATTAAATTTATTGTTAACGTATCTACACATGAAACAAATTTGAGATCCGTCACACCTGCAAATCTGCAGAATTCCCGCATCCGTGAGGACCCTGAAATCCGTGCTACCTCCAAATCCGTATGCACCCCTACATCTACGCACATCCCGAAACCCGCTGATACACCCACGTACAAATTAGATTGTCCCAAAACAAGAAACTTTATAGTAAACAAATTGACTGTATCCACCTTAAAAAAAAAAGTGAGAAAAAGTTCAAAGTGAATCTATTATTAAAGTATCTATAAATGAAACAACTTTGAGTTTCGGCACGACTTGAAAATCGCAGTCACCACAAATTTGTCAGATTCCTGATATCCGTGTGCAACCCCTTATTGACCTATCAACCACAAATCCTGTTCTACCCCCAAATCCGTGTGCATATTATTAGTTTGGCAATCTTTGTGTGTAGGTTCTCATTGATGCTATTGCATTTTTCTGCTCCACTGTGAATGCCTACAAGAATATGACTTTCAAGGTAGTATAAGTTGAGATGTATGTACTTTAAAAATGAAGTTAATTTCATACTTAAATAGAAACACAAGCACACAGAAACACAGGGGTACGGGTACAGGCATGCACACACAGATATAGTATCACGCACTCACACAGCATAAATAAATACTCACCTACAGGCAGACACAGACAAAGACACACACACGTGCTTACCCACACATATACGAACATTAACACAAATAGGCATACACACACAGACATACACATACGCAGAAGCACAAACACAACAGACAGTGGAATCCGACTGTGCCAACAAACACAGACAGGTTCAGACACCCAACAAAACCTAGTACAGACGTACACAATAAACAGACACACAGAGAGATAATATATTCACATGGAGGCCGACCAAGTCACAGCCAATTATAGGGACGCACAAACACGACTCTTATACATAGACAGACAGACACACACACACACACACACACGCACACACACACACACACACGCGCAGACACCGACATAAAAAGAGTCACAGACGTACACAGACACACACACACACACACACACACGCACACACGCACGCACGCACACACGCACACACACACACACACACAGACACCGACACAGAGTCACAGACGTACACAGACACACCGACACAAACACACACAGAGTCACAGACGTACACACACACACACACACACACACACACACACACACACACACACGCGGACACAAACAGAGTCACAGACGTACACAGACACACACAGACACCGACACAAACAGAGTCACAGACGTACACAGACACACACACACACACAGACACCGACACAAACACACACAGCGTCACAGACGTACACAGACACACACACAGACACCGACACAAACAGAGTCACAGACGTACACAGACACACACACACACACACACCCCGACACAAACACACACAGAGTCACAGACGTACACAGACACACACACACACACACACACACACACACAGACACCGACACAAACACACACAGAGTCACAGACGTACACAGACACACACACACGCAGACTTCACAGCGAGGCGTGAAAAAAACACACAGTCATACTTAGTCACATAATCAGATACACATGCACGGACACCCAACCAGCACCGCCCACCCCCACCAGCACCCCCACACACACAGACACACGTAGACGGAGATATACACCTGCACATACTGAATAACAATAGAGAGCGACAAAAACACACTGAAATACACAGCCACAGACGCGCGCAAAACACACATACGTGCGTGCACGTACATACAGGTACGCATACATCAAGATATACATACTGACATGAAGACAGACACACACGTATGCACATCCAGTAGAGAGAAGCATGCACTGTGCTACACATAAACATACACAGATTAACGCACACTGAAAATAGGCACAGAAAACAGACAAACACAGGCACAGAAAACAGAAAGAACAGATAGGATCAGACACGCAACAAAAACAAATTCAGGCATACCCAATCGCACACAGATACACACACAGACTCACACAAAGGCAGACCTAAGCACAGAGAGTTATTGACGCAAACACAAACACACGCGCACGGGGACACACATACACATGAGATACACACCGCTGACGCGCGCACACACACGGGTACTCATTTACTTTAACACGCCGAACCAGACAGACAATCACAGAGTCTCAGACACCATATTCAGCCACTCAGAAAGAGACACATGCACACCGTCACACACATACTCAAAAACGCCATTGGCAGAAGCATACACACCCACACAGACACAATAACACACAAACCTACACACACCGACACACAGCCACACCCATACAGACACAGACATATAGTCACACACCCACACCCAGACACAAAAAAACGTACACAGGTGCACACTCCTACAACTGGACAGCCACACTGACAAAGACCGACAAAGGCACGCACACACACAGATGCAGCCACACACTGACAGACGCAGATACAGACAGATAGAAACACACAAGTTACAAGTAACCTGTAGCTTTCACATCACAAATATGCCACTCTCCAATGACCGTGCTTACCTAATAAAATCACTTCCTACAATGTGTTCTTGAGCAGTTGCCAAGTCGATGAGCACAACCGAGCAGAGCACAGTAAGTTGTCCCACCTAGAGCTGCAAGAAAGCGTTTGACTCCCAGAAATATTGATGAACTGAAACAGCTGTGAAAGTAGCAGAGCTCTACATTTCCTCCTCACCTCGATTAGTCCCTTCAGCTTCTAACGTAGCCTCCGGTAAATCACACAGTATCTCCTGGATTTGTGCCTATTCTTCCGCCCTGTCCTGGTGAACATCAGCAGAAGAAACTCCTCCCGTCTCTAGTGACCACGATGCAGAACTGGGTTTGATGAACATCAGCAACAATTGCAGAGTTCGAAACCAACAGTCACTTTTGAACTTCAATTTGAAGGTCAAATATCCAGCAAGTAAATTATTTAAACTTTCTCCCCAGTTTGAACTCCGTGGTTCGTCTGTAGGTGTAAAGATCGAGTGAATCTTTTTCTACAATCAGAGCAGGTGTAGTGTGAACTGATTGGTATGCCAATAGGTCTGATGACGAGGGAATCCCTTACCGCAGTTTGAGCGGGTGAACAGCATCTCCCCAGTTAAAACTGACTTGTGTATCAGTTGTTGGGTGGAATAAGCAAATCCCTTCCCGCAGTCTGAGCAGATGACTGGTCTCTCCTCAACGTAAATTTGCTGGTGCGTCTGCAGGTGGGATGCATGGAATACCTCCTGGGTTCCTTCGCTGCGTAGGCCTGGGGGAGGCAGTCTCCGGTCCCACCAAACTAGAGAGATTGATACGAATCTCCCACCCCAAACACCAGTTTGTGTGGCTGTGTAATTTTCTACCCTGTTCCAAATTAGTGCCACGAAATGACAGACAATAAACTGTATACAATTAATGGAATTATATTTATAAATTTTAACTTATTAAAAGGTTTTTAAAGAATAACAAAAAGAAAAGTGCCTTTTCTGATTAAAGAGTCAAATGTGCACAAGTTGGAGCTCATGTCGAGTTTCTCTGTCGCTCAGGCACTGGGCCCTCGGTCTGCGTGAAAGCCCACACCACCTTCCGAACAATCCATCTTGAATAAACGAGCCTCCGACCAGGTCTTATCATGTGACCCGTTCTCCCCAGCGTCTTGTCTCTTCATCTACCGCCGAACCAAAATCCCTAAGACCAAGCTTAGTGTTCCGCACCAAAATAAAAGCCTCTCCTCCGTTCCACCCATCTAACTGGATGGCACACATTCCTCATCATCCCTTATCTTCAACAATAATCCAAACAGGCTGAAAGCAGAACAGACTGCTCTTGCGGAGATGCTAAATGAAATATCTACAGCACGAAATTAAAGATGTGAACTAAGGCATTACACTTGAGTGAATCGCTTCACACAGTTCTTTCTTAATTTTCTGTCAGTACATTGTCAGATGTCAGACGTAATCAATCTCTTGGACAATCAATGCAGCTGAACTGATCTCCAGTGAAAAAATGCTGGTGTGTTCTCAGCACCCCGGTTCCAGTGGATATCACTGAGTCAGAACAGAAAACTTCATTTCAGACACGAAGCACGTTTCCAGCTGGATGAGATACTTCTTCATCTCCAAGGATCAACAACTGATATATCTTGTAACTCCTTAAATATCTGGACAGAGACAGCGAAACTGACTTGTTGTTGCATTTGAGATTCCTGTACACATTCTTTTGTCAAAAGATTTACAAAAGACATCAATGGGTGAAGAAGAGCATTTTAGGAAGCTTATGGCCAGACACTTTGGTAGACAAAAAATAAAAGCGAAGACAATTTTCGAATTGGAGAGAAAATTTAACAATCTAAACTGCAAAGAGACTTGGGAGTCCTTGTGCAGGAATCACGGAAGGTTAATTTGCAGGTTGAGTTGGTCGTGAAGAAGGCAAATGTGATGTTTGCATTCACTTAGATAGGACTAATATATACAAGTATAAAGCGCTAGTGAGGTCTCTCTTGGAGTATTGGAGTATTTTTGTTCCGAGTTCAGACTCCTCGGATTTACATAGCAGAAGTTCGGCAGTGTTTGTGAGATACATCTGCTCGCAATTCCTTCGACTGCATGGGACAACGCCCATGGTTGCCTCTTTACCCAGAAGCCTTCACGAAGAGAACCCTCCCTGTCCGCCATCGAAAGATACAGGAAAGCGCATGCGCCGCAAAACTGACGGCGGCGGAGCCAACGCCCATGAGTCGAGAGTTCCTTGGGGCCCGGGTACGGATCGTGTGGCTGAGAGAGAGGGAAAGAACCAGGACTGTCGTGGGGTGCAGCACCAGTGTGGCTGGAAATCACAGTAATTGTCCTTCGGGTGCGTTTCAGACGCCAATGATTAAGAACCCGTCCGGAGCCCGCTCTTACCTGCGTCCGAAAGCTGGGAGCTGAATCATGGGAAGTTCACAACTACAGATACGCTGGGCTGTCCGCACCACTCTGCAGAATCCTTCGATTAAGGGAGGTACAGTTCCCACACCAGGCAGTGATGCAGCCAGTCAGGATGCTCTCAGTTGTGCCCCTGTAGAAAGTTCTAAGGATTTGTGGGCCTATATCAAACTTCCTTAACCGTCTGATGTGAAAGAGGCACTGTTGTGCCTTTTTCACCGCACAGCTGTTGTGTACAGACCACGTAAAGTCCTCGGTGATAAGGATCACGAGGAACTTAAAGCTTTTTACCCTCTCAGCCCCAGATCCATTGATGTCAATAGGGGTTAGCCCGTCTCCATTCCTCCTGTAATCCACATCAAGCTCCCTTGATTTTTCGACATGGAGGGGGAGTATGTTTTCTTGACACCACTGTTTCAGAGAGATGACTTCTTCCTTGTAAGCCACCTCATTATTTCTCCCCTTTCCAATCTGCCATGGCAGGTCCACGTGTTTTCAGCCCACTGGAACATCCAGGCCGTGCCCTCTATTTATTCCTACCGTTGGCGAGGCGGGACAGGAGCCTGAACTCACAATCGATGTTTCAATAACAGATACTTCCTCTCCGTTAGCAGATTTCAAAATGATCAACGAAAACCGCCTAACACTAGTTCTACAGCCCTGGCTTGGTGAAAGGAGGCAGAGGGTAGCAGCGAGGCCTTCAAATTCAAGTTGGAGGATCCTGACGAATGAAGTTCACAGGGATCGGTGCCCGTACTGTCGGCTGTGATAATAACATAAGACCATAAGGTACAGAAGCAGTATTAAGCCACGTTGTCCATCGAGTCTGCTCTGCCATTTCATCATGGCTAGACCAATTTTCCTCTCAGCCCCAATCTCCTGCCTCCTCCCTTATCCAGCCATGCCCTGACCCCTCAAGGATCTACAAACCTCTGCCTTAAACATGCATAGACTTGGCGCTCACAGCTGCCTGTGGTAACAAATTCCATCGATTCACAACTCTCTGGCTAAAAGTAGACTTCGATCCCTTCGTCCTTAAAAGTTAGTCCCCACTGAAGCAATAGTCTGCTTCTTTAATTCATCTTTCCATTACATATGACCTGACAGTTCACCCATGAAGCTTCATTTACCAAGTTTTACTCCGACTCACCCAGTCTCTCTGTTTCCTGTCGTAGAGACTGAATATCCTTATCACCGCATCTCATCCTATCTCTTTCCCTGTTGCTGACAAACTTCGACTCCTCACACTCTCTCCCTTCGTCCAGCTAATTAATTTTGATAGTAACTAACTGAGAAGCCAGAACCGATTGCTGGCATCAGTGTTCACTATGGAAGACACAGTCAGTATGCCAGGGGTCCGTGCGTATCAGGGAACAGGAGAGTATGCCAATTCTATTACAAAAGGCAAACTCAAATATCGTGAGGTGGTTAAATCACCTGGGTCAGATGGACTACATCGCAGAAACCTGAAAGAGGTTGCTGAAAAGATAACTGATGCATTGGTCATGATCTTCCAAGAATCATTTGATTCTGACATGGTCCCAGAGGACTGGAAGATTGCATATGTTACCTCACTTCTTGAGAAGGGAGTGAGAAAAAGATAGGAAATTATAGGCATGTACTCCTATCCTCAGTGGTTGGGAAAGTGTTGGAGTCCATTGTTAAGGATGAATTTGAGATACTTGGAGACCAATGATGAAATATGTCAATGGCAGCATGGTTCCTGCAAAGGGAAATCTTGACCGACAAAACTGTGAGAGTTCTTCAAGGAAGTAACAAGCAGGACTAGGGAGAGGGACCCGAAGTTACTTACTTGCATTTTCAGAAGGCGTTGATAAGGTGCTACACATGAGGCTGGTTGACAACATTAAATCCTATGGCATTACAGGAAAAATAGTGGCAATAGACAATAGACAATAGGTGCAGAAATAGACCATTCGGCCCATCAAGCCCGCACCGCCATTCTGAGATCATGGCTGATCATCTACTACCAATACCCGGTTCCTGCCTTGACCCCATATCCCTTGATTCCCCTATCCATAAGATACCTATCTAGCTCCTTCTTGAAAGCATCCAGAGAATTGGCCTCCACTGCCTTCTGAGGCAGTGCATTCCAGACCCCCACAACTCTCTGGGAGAAGACGTTTTTCCTTAACTCTGTCCTAAATGACCTACCCCTTATTCTCAGACCATGCCCTCTGGTACTGGACTCTCCCAGCATCTGGAACATATTTCCTGCCTCCATCTTGTCCAATCCCTTAATAATCTTATATGTTGCAATCAGATCCCCTCTCAATGTCCTTAATTCCAGCGTGTACAAGCCAAGTCTCTCTAACCTCTCTGCGTAAGACAGTCCAGACATCCCAGGAATTAACCTTGTGAATCTACGCTGCACTTCCTCTACAGCCAGGATATCCTTCCTTAACCCTGGAGACCAAAACTGCACACAAATCTCCAGGTGTGGTCTCACCAGGGCCCTGTACAAATGCAAAAGGATTTCCTTGCTCTTGTACTCAATTCCCTTTGTAATAAAGGCCAACGTTCCATTAGCCTTCTTCACTGCCTGCTGCGCTTGCTCATTCACCTTCAGTGACTGATGAACAAGGACTCCTAGATCTCTTTGTATTTCTCCCTTACCTAACTCTACACCGTTCAGATAATAACCTACCGTCCTGTTCTTACTCCCAAAGTGGATAACCTCACACTTATTCACATTAAACACCATCTGCCAAGTATCTGCCCACTCACTCAGCCTATCCAAGTCACCCTGAATTCTCCTAACATCCTCATCACATGTCACACTGCCACCCAGCTTAGTATCATCAGCAAACTTGCTGATGTTATTCTCAATGCCTTCATCTAAATCGTTGATGTAAATCGTAAACAGTTGTGGTCCCAATACCGAGCCCTGTGGCACCCCGCTAGTCACCACCTGCCATTCTGAGAAACACCCATTCACCGTTACCCTTTGCTTTCTATCTGCCAACCAGTTTTCTATCCATGTCAATATCTTACTCCCAATGCCATGAGCTCTGATTTTACCCACCAATCTCCTATGTGGGACCTTCTGAATGCCTTCTTAAAATCGAGGTACACTACACCCACTGGATCTCCCTTGTGTAACTTCCTGGTTACATCCTCGAAAAACTCCAATAGATCAGTCAAGCATGATTTGCCCTTGGTAACTAAATGCTGGCTCTGCCCAATCCTATCACTGCTATCTAGATCTGCCACTATTTCATCTTTAATAATGGACTCTAGCATCTTCCCCACCATCGATGCTAGGCTGACAGGTCGATAGTTCTCTGTTTTCTCCCTCCCTCCTTTCTTAAAAAGTGGGATAACATTAACCATTCTCCAATCCTCAGGAACTGATCCTGAATCTAAGGACATTGAAAAATGATTACCAATGCATCCGCAATTTCCAGAGCCACCTCCTTTAGTACCCTAGGATGCAGACCATCTGGACCTGGGGATTTGTCAGCCTTCAGTCCCATCAGTCTACTCATCACCGTTTCCTTCCTAATGTCAAACTGTTTCATTTCCTCTGTTACCCTATGTCCTTGGGCCATCCGTACATCTGGAGATTGCTTGTGTCTTCCCTAGTGAAGACAGATCTAAAGTACTTATTAAATTCTTCTGCCATTTCTCTGTTTCCAATAACAATTTCACCCAATTCATTCTTCAAGGGCCCAACATTGTTCTTCACTATCTTCTTTCTCTTCACATACCTCAATGGTGGTAAGAGAGGAGGTGTAGGGACAGGTGTAGCACTTACGCTTGCAGGGATAATTGACGGTGGGAGATCCGTGGGGAGGGATGAGTGGACCAGGAAGTCGCGGAGGGAACGATCCGTGCGGAAAGCGGAGAGGGGTAGAGAGGGAAAGATGTGCTTAGTGGTGGGGTCCTGTTGAAGGTGCCTGAAGTTGCGGAGGATAATATGCTGGATCCGGAGGCTGATGGGGTGGTAGGTGAGGACAAGGGGAATACGGTCCCTGTTGTGGTGACAGGAGGATGGGGTGAGGGCCGAAGTGCGGGAAATGGAGGAGATGCCGGTGAGGGCATTATTGATGACAGCAGAAGGGAAACCACGACCCTTAAAGAAAGAGGACATTCGAGATGTCCTGGAACAGAAAGCTTCATCCTGGCAGCAGATGCGGTGGAGACGGAGGAACTGGGAATAGGGAATAGCATTTTTACATTTGGCAGGGTGGGAAGAGGTATAATCAAGTTAGTTATGGGTGTCAGTGAGTTTATAGAAGATGTCAGTAGACAGTCTGTCTCCAGCGATGGAGACGGAGAGAACGAGAAAGGGGAGAGAAGTGTCCGAGATGGACCAAGTGAATTTGAGGGCTGGGTGAAAGTTAGAGGCAAAATCGATTAAATTGACGAGCTCAGCATGGGTGCAGGAAGCAGCACCAATATAGTTGTCAATGTAGCAAAGGAAAAGTTGGGGAGCAGTACCAGTGTAAATTTGGAGCATAGACTGTTCCACATAACCCACGAAGTGGCAGGCATAGCTGGGGCCCATGCGAGTGCCAATATCTACACCCTTGGTCTGAAGAAAGTGGAAAAAGCCGAAAGAGAAGTTTCTAAGTGTGAATACCAGTTCCGCCAACCGGAGGTTGTATGTATGGTGTTGGACCATCACGTCTATTGTCAAGAAAGTAGCGGAGGTCTTTGGGGCCTTCTTTATGGGGAATTAAAGTGCATAATGATCTCCCGGTTGCCACCCACTTCAACTCTGCTTGACATTCCCATTCGGATATGTCCATACATGGCCTCCTCTACTGCCACGAAGAGGCCAAACTTAGGTTAGAGGAGCAACTCCTCATATACCGTCTGGGCAGTCTCCAGCCCTTTGGTATGAACATCGAATTCTCCAACTTCCGGTAATTTCCTCCATCTCCCTTCCCCCATCCCACTTTCACTTTACCTCCTCTTCCAGCTGCCTATCACCTCGCTCATGACTCTGCCTTCTACTACTACCAATAGTGATTTCCCCTTACATTCCTTCTTCATCTCTCCTACCTATCCCCTCCACCACCCCTTGATCTTTCCTCTGATTGGTTTTTCACCTGGCACCTTCTACCCTGCCCCCTCCTTCTTCAGTCCTGACGAAGGGTCTCTGCCCGAAACGTTGACTGCTCGTTTCCGAGGATGCTGCCCGACCTGCTGAGTTCCTCCAGCTTGTTTGTACGTGTTGTTTTGACAACAGCATCTGCAGTGTGCTTTGTGTTGGGCTCCGTGGCTTTACCAATCTCACTACGTCAGCAGCCGGCCCCCTCAAACTTTCAACCAATCGCTGTCTCTAACGTCATCAGAAGACTACTACTTAACCAGCATCTGAGAGGTCTGCTCTGCCCATGTCTGATACTCCTCTTTCCCCTTGAGTGTGAGCCTCCATCCTGAAAAATTTCTCAAAGTTGATAGCGAGGCTGTACTGCTTTAACGGTGTTTAAATTTTGAATCAACAATTCGTCGGGGATACGAATGTTTACCCCAGTCAATACTCACGTACCCATTAGCGGTAACCACGTGGATTCGCACCACAGCGCAACCCCTGCCGCATACAGAGCGTCATATAGGAATCACTTTGCCGGGCAGGAGTTCAGCACAAACTCAAACACACAAGCCACTGGACCAAGGCTCGGGGCAATCACACAACATACAACGAAATCCATCCCGGACGAGACCATGACAATGAAACACTCTGGTTTCCTCGGCTGCGAAAGTCCAGGGAAGACACTGGACTGGAATAAATACCGTCCGACTGGTGAGACCGAGACGGCTTTCTCGCCCCAAACCCCGGTGTGTGTGGATGCTGTGTCATTTGCTCCCCTTTTACAAATTAGTGCCACGAAATGACGGACAGTACCTTGCATGCGGTTAAAGGAAGTATATTTATGAATCTGAACTTAACTAAAGGGTTAGTAAAGAAAAGCAAAAATAAATGTGCACAAGTTGGAGCTCAAAGTTTCACCATATTCACTGATTCTAAATCGATCGCGGCCCCTGTCTTCGTCGGATCCCGGTCCGACACTGGGTCGAATCCTGCGGCCTGTTCTGTCCACTGTCTTCTGTCTCCATCTCCTCTCCCCCCGCCCCCCGAACAAAGTCCCAGGCCCAACCTTAGTGTCCCTCACTAGAAAGAAACCCCCCCCCCAAAGTTTTACCATCCTAACCACATTCCTCATCAGCCCTGAATTTCAACAATAACCAAAACAGGTTGACAGCAGAACGGACTGCTCTTACTGAAATGCTGATTGACAACACAACAGTAAAAATTTGAACCAGGACATTCCATTGGTTTCATTAGTTCTGTCCTTTATTATGGCTGTGTGGTTTATGGATCAACTTCATTTTCAACTGTGACATCCTGGATGTGATAGAAGCATAGGCTTTAAGATTTTATGCTGATGCAGTAAGGTCATTTGGATTTACTGGCTGAAATGGGACAACTGCCCTTAGAATTGAGGATATTGCAGTTATGCTAACATTTTGGATTTACTGGGGTGGCAGAGAAATGATCTTGCTGTTAAAGTTGCGTTGGGAACATCATACGAAAAGTGTTTTTAAGGTTTAGGTGGCTGGGATCTTATCAGGCTGGGAAGATGGGATTGTTGGCTTATGCGATATGGCGCTCTGTCACGTTCTCCGAAACCCCATCTTGTTCTCCCTGTGACCAGTTGATTTTTAGGTCTCACATTTTAAAATTTTAAAACAGGACTCTGTTATGTCTCAGGATCTGATGGTTCATCAATATATTAAAGATAATTATAATGATATGTTCACCATTGTTGCAGAGGGATCAAAAGGCAATTAAACTGGGTATGATGATGTGGCTGGTTTTTGTGCCCGACATATCAGTAACGATAAAGAAACAACTTTCCAACCATTCAACAGTATAAACATCAGAATATGTGGCCATCGTTTTAGGATTACACAGAGTGGAGGAAATTTGTCCATGTAAAGTTGTAATTTGTTCAGATGCCTTTTTCGGTTTTGATGAATTCTAAAAGGGGTCGGTCGGTCTGGAACTAGCTGGACACTGGCAGTCGGTCAGATTTACTGTTTGAAACTCATCAAACATTATTTCATATGCTAAGTATTAGTTTATACTTTTTTTCTTCTGAAGGGACCCTGCACACGGAGGTACTGAGGGGAATGACCGGGTTGACTGTTTAGTTAGAAAAGCTGTTAAGAGTTCAACTGTGGATAAAGACCTTCCACTTTGCAAATCAGAACCTGTTTCAGGGTTTGCAGTGTTAAGAATGAGGGGCTTATGGTCAGTCTGGTGGGATACTGGGCACAGGGGAAGACGCCTTTACAGAATACCTAACAGTGTTGCGTTCATGGGAGAAGTGGGTAAAAACAAGAAGGGAAGGAATTATATTGGTACGGCCTGAATTGACCATACTATAATGAATTATTCCTTACGTCGTATTGGAAAACTTCATACTGGGTGGTGTAGATTTTGTCACTATGAAGCTTTTAAACACAGACTATTTCAGGGTGAAGCTGATCAGGTGGATAGAAACCAAATGCAGATTTCAGTACAATCGTAGGGGGTGGATATCTTTCATTTCAATTGTGGGAATGAGTTTAATTTGATTCAGTGTATTGAGTTTCGTTTGGCACCATCTGTAGGATTTTCGGGGGTAATTTAGTTTTCATTAGAGAAAAAGAAGCAGCGAGGGTTTTATTTCCCATTCCTCTGCGCCATATTCCAGTCCAGTTAGTGGCGGGAACGCGCATTAAGTTGGAGTGTCAACCGCCGTGTATCCAAAGCCCGCCCTATTGATTCACGTTAGCCAATGATTAAAGGGGAAGGCGGAAACTGGTGTGTTTCACATTGGACTAGCCAACCAGCATCTTGTGGGAAAGTCTGCCTGTGAGGTTAGTGGGCGGGAATGGGGATACGTTATCATATGCACAGACTAATGGGTGGCTGGCATTCCGGGGTAGTTCGCTGACTCACATCTGGAGAGTCCAGGTCGGTGCTTTTCCCCTCCCCAGAAACATACTACCCTAATGTCCCAGACCGGCCGCTCGATGGGACAGTCGGCCCCGGGAGATCAGGCGGTGAATGTGATGAACTGGCGCCCGGACTGAAGACGTTGCGGCCGCCACCGGCTTCTGCTCAGGACGCGGCTTTATTAATAAACTGAAGAACTGAGAGGACAGAATATTTCACCGCCCTAATTATCTGCTCCCTGAATTTTGACTGAGTCACCGCGTAAATAAATGTGTTTGTGCAGCAGCTGAAATCACTCAGCAAAACCCCGACGTAGATAAAGATCCATTCAGAATCATTGAAATTGTATCCTTTCCCTGAGACCTGATAGTATATAAAATTTACAACCAGTGTCATCCAGAGGAGGATAAAGCTGCCGGAGAGGGTGAAGAGTAAAACCACAGACCTCCTCCTGCTCTCCATCTCTGGGTCACTGCGGTTCTCCCCCTTGCTCTGACCCTTCAGCCCCTTACGGACCCGACTGGCCACTAAAATGTGCCTGACTGTTAGAGCGTTGAGCAGTATTATCACCGCAAAAGGGAGGAACGGAGTTAAAATCGTATCGAGCCAGTCATAACCTATCCACCCGGGGTCAGTGAAAACATTGTGCATGAGTTTACAGAACCACGGTACATTGTCGATGATCACCTTGGGTTCCCGTGTGAAATACCGGGGAACGTTTTTCAGACAGAACAGTATGCCAGTTGTTGTTAGAACCACAGCCGCAGTTTTCCCGGTGCAATATTTTGTCTTCAGCTTCGGGCAGCAAATGGCGACAAACCGATCAAAGGTGAAAGTGACGGTGAACCAGACAGAACAGTCTCTAGCTGTGCACGTCAGTACATCGATAACACTGCACACAGGGGTGATGCTCAGAAAACTCCACGGGAAGTAATACCAATTGATTTGAGACAAAATGACCTCGGTGACAATGGTTAGTAGATCGGCCGCTGCCATGGCCACCAGGTAGCGAGTGGTGCAGGTAGAGAGGCCGCATTTTCCACGGGAGAGGATCACGATCGCCACTAAATTCACTGTGTGTAGGGGTGGGGGACGGGGGGTGGGAGACAGTGGGAGAGAGAGAGAGAGAGAGAGAGAGAGAGAGAGAGAGATAACAAACACTGGGCATTACTGACCAAATTCCTCAAGGGATTGGGTTTCAGCTAACGATCAGGAGCGCTAGAGTCTATGAACGGCTTCTAATCTACTATCAGACAAGGGTCACACTGTCTCTGAGCTGACTTCCTCAATGTGGAGATAAGACGAAGTGTGGACAATCGACAGCGATAAAATAGATCTGCATCTACACGAAATACTGGAGGTACTCAGCAGGTCAGGCAGCAAACATGGAATTGAACTAACTTTGCTTCCAGGCCGAGACTTTTCTACAGGACGAAGCGGTGCCCCATTTTACGACGGGTCTCAGAGGGAAAGCAGGAACAACTTAGTAACCTGAGGCTGAGTGGCTCCGTTAATGGATTAATTCTGCAGCGCAGTTCAATTCCATAACTCTCGTCAGCAGATCCGTGGTCATTGGTTCAGGTGATCAGACCCAATTATTGACCGACAAGCAATTAGATCCGACTGTGACAGACTCCACAGGGAGACATGAAACACAGGACCAGGGGATCTCTCTGATCAATAACTCAGAAACAGTGAACTTTACAATGTAAACCCATCCCAGTCACAGCTTGCGGGAGAGCTGCCTGTCCCCACACTGGGACAGCTCCGATCATTGAAGTCAGGAGCAACGTTCGAGTCGATCCCGTAAGTTAGATGAGAGAAAGGAGTTTAGTTCCGCTTGTTATTAAATATGAAAAATCAGAGCGTTGAACTGACAGGATCAATATCTCTGACGGATATTTCTACAATGATAAGTTAGAATCTTGTCAAATGATTATAAACAGATTCACATGGTTAATGCTCAGAAATACCAAACTTGAATTTCTCTGATCACTCACCAGGAACTCCAATGATGGCAATGAACACGTACAATATTTTCTGCACACTCTTGTACCTATCCAATATTGGAGACATTTTCTCTGTCCAGTGATATGTCCCCCTGTGCTACAGGCGATCTCTCGGAATGAAATGTTGAGGCAGCACATGCCTGGGCTTTTTAATACCATTTAGCGATTCCACAGGGACAGATTTCAACAGATTTAAAAATAAATGTTTTAAAATTATTTACAAACCGATTACGTCACACAGGTGCAATCCCCGTGGTGACAGATTGCGATTAAATAATTAACGAGTGCAATGTTTGGACTGTTTGTGTGAATTAGTTTGTCCCAACAAAGGTGACTGAACCTTCAGTGGTTTCTTATCAATTCAATGTGCTTCCACTGTAAATTTGTATTTCACTGGAGCCAATTCAGAGACACAGAATATTGAAGTAAATTCTGTCATTGCAGCTTCTGAAATTGTATTGAACCACCTACTGGGACCATTCTCCTCGAGAGTATAAACTCCATAGAACCATAGAACATTACAGCACAGAAATAGGCCTTTGGCCCTTCTTGGCTGTGCCGAACCATTTTTCTCCCGAGTCCCACTGACCTGCGCCTAGGCCATATCCCTCCATACACCTCTCATCCATGTACCTGTCCAAGTTTTTCTTAAATGTTAAAAGTGATCTCGCATTTACCACTTTATCTGGCAACTCATTCCACACTCCTACCACTCTGTGTGAAGAAGCACCCCCTAATGTTCCTTTTAAATGTTTCCCTTAACCCATGTCCTCTGTTTTTTTTTCTCCCCTAGCTTCAGTGGAAAAGACTGCTTGCATTCATTCATTCATTCATTCATTCATTCATTCATATACTCATCATTATTTTATATACCTCTATCAAATCTCCCATCATTCTTCTACGCTCCAGGGAATAAAGTCCGAACCTATTCAACCTTTCACTGTTACTCAGTTTCTCAAGTCCCGGCAGCATCCTTGTAAACCTTCTTTGCACTCTTACAACCTTATTAATATCCTTCCTGTAACTCGGCGACCAAAATTGCACACAATACTCCAAATTCGGCCTCACCAATGCCTTATATAACCTCACCATAACATTCCAACTGTTATACTCAATACTTTGATTTATAAAGGCCGATGTACCAAAAGCTCTCTTTACGACCCTATCTACCTGTGACGCCACTTTTAGGGAATTTTCTATTCGTATTCCCAGATCCCTCTGTTCTACTACACTCCTCAGTGCCCCACCATTTACCTTGTATGTTCTACCTTGGTTTGTCCTTCCAAAGTGCAATACCTCACACTTGTCTGTATTAAACTCCATCTGCCATTTCTCAGCCCATTTATCCAGCTGGTCCAAATCCCTCTGCAAGCTTTGAAAACCTTCCTCATTGTCCACTACACCTCCAATCTTTGTATTATCAGCAAATTTGCTGATCCAATTTGGCACATTATCATTCAGATCATTGAAATAGATGACAAATAACAATGGACTCAGCACTGATCCCCGTGGCACATCACTAGTCACAGGCCTCCACTCAAAGAAGCAATCCTCCCATTAAGAAGCCTCCCTGGCTTCTCCCATTGAGCCAATGTCTAATCCAATTTACTACCTCTCCATGTATACCTAGCAACTGAACCTTCCTTACCAACCTCCCATGTGGGTCCTTGTCAAAGGCCTTACTGAAGTCCATGTATACAACATCCACTGCCTTCCCTTCATCCACTTTCCTGGTAACCTCCTCGAAAAACTCTAATAGATTTGTTGAACATGACCTACCACGCACAAAGCCATGTTGACTCTCCCTTATAAGTCCCTGTCTATCTAAATACATGCAGATCCTGTCTCTTAGTACTCCTTCCAATTGTTTATCTACTACCAACTTCAAACGTAACGGCCTATAATTTCCCGGATTTCCAGATTGGAATAGTTTGTGCTTGGGGAACTCTAACGAGGGGGTCTCCAAGAAAAGGTCTGCTTGCGATGGTGAACAAACACTTCCATACCCACAAAACCCCCCAACATCTTCAGTAACTTAGTCACAGTCAGAACATTTCTGTGCTCGTCCAGGACCCACCCTTCACCCTCATATATGGCCATAAAACTCAGCAGTCTAGTAGGGGATAGAGTATGTTTTAATTATATCGACATATATGTGTTAAAGAACCCGGTGGAGCGCTGGAGATGCGGATAAGAAAGTGCAATTCTGTGTAGCGTGTCTCTGTGTCTCTGTGTGGATCGACCCATTGTTTCTGCCTGACCCTGCCTGACTATACACGAATCCATAGACCTCGAGTTCAATTTATCCGCTTGGTTCAGTCCCTTCCCATCTGTCTCCGCAAGCTGCATATGCTCTCGAACTCTCATTTCAAACACAAAGTGCATTCCTCATTAATCTATGTACAAATGAAACAACCATATATTCGTCAGAGCTCCAAATCAGCAAACACACTTGCACATTGGATTATCTCAGAGCAAAATCATTTCAAATAGTTAATAAAACGGCTGCCTCCACCTTAGAAAATAATCAACGTTCAAAATGCATTTATTATTAAATTATTTCTAAATAAATCAAGTCTGATAGTTGTCACACCTCGAAATCCTCAGAACCCTGAAATACATATACACCCCCAATGTATGCTCCAAAACCACCGAACACCCACAATCCGTATGCACCCTGAATTCCGCCGACATTCACAAATCTCTGCACACACTCAAACTCGCACTGACATACAAGTAAGTGTGCGCCCCGAACTCCATGTACATCTAAATTCATGTGTGCCCTTAATCCGCATGCACCCCCCCCCCACAATATTAGCCGGCAAACACCCGTTCTTATCCATATTCCCAAATCCCTGTGCACCTCCCGTATTCTCCAACGCACTCCTAATTGTGCAGATTCTCAAATCCGTCTGCACCCCCGAATCCGTTGCACACCCAAACCCGCTGATTCTCCCACACGCACATTAGATTATTCCAGTTCACAAAATGGCTGCTTCCATCTAAAGAACAAGTGCAAAGGTCAAAGTTCATATCGAGTTTATCTGTAAACGAAACAACCTTGAGATTCGACACACCTCCAAATCCCACAGCTCCTCAAAGTCAGTGTTCACCTCCGAATCCGCCAACACACACAACTCTGCATATATCTGCAAATCAGTGTGCACCCATAAACCACAGGCATATTCGTTGACGTCCCGTTAAATCAGCGCACAATCCCAAATCTGTATCCACCAAATCAGCGTGCACCCCAATTCCATGTGCAACCTAAACCCTCTGACAGCCCAACATGCACATCAGATCATACATGACGAAGCATCATTTCAAGCAGGTCCACCTTAATAATTTAGCAAGAACAAAATTCAACGTTCAAGCTGTATTTTTTGTCAAAATAGTCTATAAATGAAACAACTTTTTGAATCACCGCACCGCCACATCCTGAGAACCGTAAAGTACGTACGCACCCCAAATCCATGAACATCTCCAAGCCTGCCAAATCCAAAATCCGTGAGCAACCCCAAATCCGCTGATATTTCCAACTCTGCGCACCTCCACAAACCCAGATTCATGTCAGTAGGTACCCCCCAAATCCACTGACAGCCCCATATTCGCTGACAAACCCTTATTTCTGCGCACATCCACAGATACCACTGTACCCCCATATTCGCTAAAACACACCTAAATCAGCGCAATATTTAAATCAGTCTGCACCCCCAATTCCGTGCTCACCCCGAACCTGGCAACACCCTAAATCCAACGACTGTTCGTACTCCATCCCCACAATACCCCCACATGCACATTGGATTATCCCAGAGCAAGGCTCATTTCAAACAATTCACAGAATTGCTGCTTAACTCAAATCACAAAGTCAAAGTTCAACGTGCATTTGTTATAAAAATATTTATAAATGAAACAACCTTGAGAATCATCACACCCCCAGATCAACAGATTCCCCAAAACAGTGTGCATCTCCATATCCATGTGCACCCTCATACGTGCATGCAACCCCCAAATCAGTGTGCATCCCAAGTTCATCAACACTCCAAAATCCGTGTGCACCTCAAATGCACCGACGCATCCTGAAATATGCGCACATCCGCAAATCAATGTGCCCCATTTCTATGAGCACTCCCAAACCCGACTGCATCCCCATATGCACAATACATTTTTTTCCGGAGCAAGAATCATTTCAAACAATTAGCAAAATAGCTGCCTCCATCTTGGGAAGTTGAAAGTTTCAAAAGCATTCCTTATTAAAATATCTCTGTGTGTCTGCATCTCTGTGTTTAAGTGTGTCCGCATGTGTGTGTGTGTCTGTGAGTGTTTCTGTCGGAGAACCAGCGAGCAGACAGCTCTCAGTCTTTGTCGTGATGGTGTGACTACTGAGAACAAATGGCAAGTGTGGAAGAAATCTTTCAGAACCTCAGAGGGATGTGTGGACACCGGCTCAGGGAACTGTACAGCATTGCAATGTTTATAAGTGATACAGAAATATCATCGGCTGAATTCTGAAGAATGGAGAGATTGGACAGTCTCTACGCAATGCATTCGGGAGGCTGTAAAGGGAATGAGAGACTGAACCTATGAGGAGCGCTTGATGGCTCCAGGCCTGAATGCGACGAGCTCAGAAAAAATGAGGGGGAAATCAGATAGAAACCCATCGAATATTGAATGCACACTGAACAGAGTGGAGAGAGAGAGAGAGAGAGAGAGAGAGAGAGAGAGAGAGAGAGAGAGAGAGAGAGAGAGAGAGAGAGAGAGAGAGAGTCTACCTGTTGGTGTGTGGTCATCTGTGTCTGTCGGCTGTTGGACAGAACAGTAGAAAGAGACAGTAAGGCAGAGAAGAAGGGAGTGAGTGAGTAGGTTAGGAAGGAACGTGTGGAGAATAGTGTGGGGCAGTGGGATCAGTACGGATGAAGAGAGGACAGAGAGAAAGAGAGAGGCCACATATTCTCTCTCTCTCTCTCTCTCTCTCTCTCTCTCTCTCTCTCTCTCTCTCTCTCTCTCTCTCTCTCTCTCCATCTATCTATCTATACATATATCCTGTCTTCTCCACACTCCCTTTCCCTGCATGTTCTGCATAGCTCACAAAAGGCAAACAAACTGGACTCTCCCGGAAACCACAAGCCTTTATGTTCTGAGAGAACATTGGATTTTTCCAAACAACAAGGAATTACACAACATCTATAATTCACTGAGTGTGTCAAACCCGTCATCACAGTGCGAGGGTGGGGGATGTGGGGACGGGTAGGTGGTGGGGAAAGCGGGCGACAGTAAACGGGGAATTGGGGAGAAGATGAGAGGCAGGCGAAGCGTTCGGTAGAAAGGGAGAAAGACAATATGGGAAAGAGGAAGGGCAGTGAGTGGGTAGGGAAGAATGTGTGGAGGAAAATATTGGGGTAAGTGGGAAAGGGAACGTGTGAAAAGAGGAGAGAGAGAAAAACAGTGTGTGGAAGAGAAGAAAGTAGGTGAGGGGAGAGGAGGAAGAGAAAGGAGGAGGGAGTTGGAGACTAGAGATGGAGAGAAAGAGACGGTGATGGAACGGGGAAGAGGAAGTGGCAAGAGTGGGAAGAGGTGAAAATGAGGCAGGGGAGCAGGGACAGTTTGAGCCAAAGAGGAGCAATTTTTGGGAAGCGGAGTGAAGGGCAATGGGAATATGGAGAGAGAGAGAGAGAGAGAGAGAAAGAGAGTGTGTGTGTGTGTGTGTGTGTGTGTGTGTGTGTGTCTACCAGTATGCATATGTGCGTCTATGTTTGCTCTTCAAAAACCTTAATAACCCTGGCCCCAATCGCCTCACTTTGACCACGGACCTATTCACTTCCATCCCCAGCAAGAAAGCCTTAAAGGAAATTGCTTCCATCCCGACAACAGACCCAATCATTTCCCCTTCATCGACTCTTTATCTGGATTCAGAAAGCACTATAACAAAGAAACAAACTCTTTTGCCCATTTAGTCGGTACCGAATTGTTATTCTGCCGAGTCCCATAACCGCAGCTGGACCATGGCCCTCAATACCCCTCCCGTCCATGTACTTATCCAAACTTCTCTGCAGTGAAATCCATAACTTCCACTGACAGCTCTTCCCACACCCTCACCACCCTCTGAGTGAAGGAATTCACAGTCAGGTTCCTCTTAAATATTTCACCTTTCACCCTAAAACTGCGACCTCCAGTTCCCATCTCACCCAAACTCAGAGGAAAGATCCTGCCTGCATTTACCCTGTCAACGCCTTCATATCAATCATGGCCAGTCCTTGTTGTTCAATGAAAGAAGGATAACCGGGATACAATGTTCTCTGTTGGAGTCTGAACCTTGACACAAACCCGTGAATCTACATAGTTCCCAAACAAACATCTACTCGAAGGAACAGTTCCCTGGGCTACCATTATCAATATCCTAATGCTTCGTTTCTAAGCCAGCCATTCACAATATGGAATCAGAGGAACTGAAACCATTCTGTACTGTACAGTGCATTTCTCAAGTAAAACGGTTTAGTTTTAGCACTATTTGAATAACTTTTCTTTTGCTTGTGGGTAATTTAACGAGATACTAAGGAATACTAAGAGATAGGATCTACAAGTACTTGGATAGGCAGGGACTTATTTGAAAAAGCCAGCATGGCTTTGTGCGTGGTAGGTCATGTTTAACCAATCTATTAGAGTTTTTCGAGGAAGTTACCAGGAAAGTGGATGAAGGGAAGGCAGTGGATATTCTTTACATGGACTTCAGTAAGGCCTTTGACAAGGTCCCTCATGAGAGGTTAATTAGGAAGATTCAATCGCTAGGTATACATGGTGAGGTAGTAAATTGGATTAGACATTGGCTCAATGGGAGAAGCCAGAGAGTGGTAGTGGAGGATTGCTTCTCTGAGTGGAGGACTGTGACTAGTGGTGTGCCACAGGGATCAGTGCTGGGTCCATTGTTATTTGTCATCTATATCGACGATCTGGATAATAATGTGGCAAATTGGATCAGTAAAGTTGATGACGATACAAAGATTGGAGGTGTAGTGGACAGTGAGGAAGGTTTTCAAAGCTTGCAGAGGGATTTGGACCAGTTGAAGGAATGGACAGAAAAATGGCAGATGGAGTTTAATGCGGACAAGTGTGAAGTATTGCACTTCGGAAGGACAAACCAATGTAGAACATACAACGTAAATAGTACTGAGGTACTGAGAAGTGCAGAAGAACAGAGGGATCTGGGAGTACAGATACATAATTCCCTAAAAATGGCATCACAAGTAGATAGGGTTGTAAAGAAAGTTTTTGTTACATTGGCCTTGATAAATCAAAGTATTAAGTATAAGAGTTGGAACATAATGGTGAGGTTGTATAAGGCATTGGTGAGACCGAATTTGGAATATTGTGTGCAGTTCTGTCGCCTACTTACAGGAAGGATATTAATAAGGTTGAAAGAGTGCAGAGAAGGTTTACAAGGATGTTGCCAGGACTTGAGAAACTAAGTTACAGAGAAAGGTTGAATAGGTTAGGACTTTATTCCCTGGAGCGTAGGAGAATGAGGGGTGATTTGATAGAGGTATATAAAATTATGATGGGTATAGGTAGAGTGAATGCAAGCAGGCTTTTTCCACTGAGGCCAGGGGAGAGAAAAAAACAGATGTAATGGGTTAAGGGTAAAGAGGAAAAAGTTTAAAGGGAACATTGGGGGAGGGGGTCTTCTTCACGCAGAGAGTGGTGAGAGTGTGGAATAAGCTGCCAGATGAAGTGGTGAATGCGGGCTCACTTTTGACATTTAAGAAAATCATGAATAGGTATATGGATGAGAGGGGTTTGGAGGGATATGGCCCAGGTGCAGGTCAGTGGATCTAGGCAGAAAAATGGTTCGGCACAGCCAAGAAGGGCCAAAATGACTGTTTCTGTGCTGTGATGTTCTATGCTTCTATGATTCTATTTCCATCGTGCCTTGGAGAACATGTGGACTTTCGATATTCATCACTCATAGAGAGGGAAACGGCAAAAGCAGATGTCATGTCAGTTGTCTCCGTTGCTATTGTGCAGCAGACTAATGACATCAACAGTTATGCTAATTTATTGCTGAGAACTCTTTTGCGCTCAGACACTTGTTATGCGTTTAGTAACGAGAGTCTGGTCGTTTTTGCTAACAGTGGGTTCCACTTTCGATAGCTCAATCACACTGTATTGACAGCTGCTCCGTAAACGGCAGCGCACGAAGAGAACAGCCGCTCTGATGGTAGTGATTTTATTGTTCGATCTATATGACAATTTAATCACATTAGTTAGTGCCTTCTATAATCTCGTATGCACCAGAAAACAGCCCGCATTTACGTTTGAAATGACGGGTATGTGGACCAGCAATGCGGACCAATATAGACAAACTTGAGAGAAGAGCTGCGGAATGGAATGTACTATATGTTTACATTCAATCGGCTGCTCTGCGGGTAACACGCCACTCCCATTGCATGTTTGCGGAAATTGGAAACAAAAGTTGTGAAACCTTAATGTGTTTGGCAGGTCTGCCATTTATTCACCGAATCATACATTCATGGGATTATAGACACTGAAGTAAGCACTTCTGCTCAACTGGTCTTTTTCGCCAAGACACCTATCTACGCTAATCTCACGCCGGCTTGTCAGCAATATCCAGCTAAACCCATTCCATCCATGGAACTGTCCAAATGTCTGACATGTTGAATTATAATGTCGACACATTTCAGGACTTTGCTGAAAGCTCCAGGTTTCGTGTTCCTTTCTACGGTAAATAGATCGAGTCCTGAAGGGAACTGCTTGACGATTGGTATCCCGTCACATCCACCGACGGCTGCATCAATAGTTTATTTAAGGTGGGAAACTTGAACAAGGACGAAGTGTTGGAGATATTATTGCCTCATTAGGCGATGTTTACGAGAGGAAGGATATGGAAACTTTAGAGAGGGTGCAGAGGATATTTACTAGAGTGATGCAAGGACTTGATGGAACATTCAATGAAGCTAGGAAGTTTCTTTGGAGGAAAAGGGGACGAGCCGCGTATTCATAGAGATGTACAAGAGTACATGAGATATTGACGGAATGGGATTGAGCTGAAACTTTCAACAGGCTGTGCTGAGCGGTGGGATTTGGAACTGGACGAACATCGGATCATTCAAGAGGCTGAAGGGTTGATAGACAGGGTGTACGGGTAGGTAATTACACTTGAGGTTATGGATGATGGTCAGGAGGAAGTAGACGGATAGTAGGCCGGTGCAAATTACCCATGTGGCCGTTCCCTCAACAACAGGTATAACACTTTGGAATACAGTTTGAGGGGTGGAATATAGGATTGCTAGTGGAAGGTTTCCGCGTGTTGCACAGAGCGATATTGATTTAGACTGGATCTGCAGAGGAATGGGAAACAGAACACCAGAACAGGATGTGGAAAGATTGTGAGAAGAGATTATGTTAAGTCCATATGCAAGATCAGGAATGAAAAGGTTGGATTAATGTTCTGTGATGCGTATATTTCAATGCATGGAGTATTATAGGAAATGTATGTGACGTCAGGGCATTGGTCAGCATGTTGAATTGCAACATTGTAGCCAATTATGGGACTTGGTTGCAGGAGGAGTTCCATTTATTTAGACGTGATACAACTGGAGGGAATAAAGGCGGAAGGATGTTATTACTAATCTGGGAAAAAGTCACAACAGTGCTCAGTCGGGACAGATTGGAGAACTCGTCTAGCGGTTTTATGAGTAGCACTAAAGAATAGAAAAGTTTGACCATGTTAATGTGATATTAGAGAGCACCGAACAGTCGGGATTTATAGGAGCAAATTTCCAGTCAGGCCGCAGACTTTTACAGGAAGTTGTAAAGTTGTAATGGTAAGTTCCAACTTTCCACAGATTAAACATGACATCAGTACTGTAAGGGGGCTGGATCCGAGGAGTTTCTTCAATCCGTTCGGAGAAGATTCCTTAAGTAGTACAAGAAAGACCCAACTACAGACTGCTATATCAGATCGGGTATTTTGAATAAGATAGAGCAGGTGATTAACGTTTGTCTAGGGGGACACTTTGAATCTAGTGATCATAATGTCAGGCTGTAAGGGAGTAACAGTCATTTTGGAGAGTTTTGTCACCCAATACTGCTACTCTGTTGTTTCTGATTCACCCCATTGCCTGCCAACATCTCTGTTATTGCCTCTTACCGACTATTGGGTGGCCTACACTGGTTGCACCATTCTGATTACACAGCAGTATCCACATTGTATTACTGGATGCCCCCTCTGGGATGACCTGGTGCTGTGACATTCTGCCTGATCAGCAGTGCAGCTGCCCCACCTCTTTTATCTATGTCCGGTCTGTCTGAATCATCTGAATCCTGGAGCACTGAGCCGCCAGTCCTACACACCTCTCAGCTCCTGACTCCTCTGTACTGGTTCCATTACCATGGCATGCACGGATCCAGAGTATATATTCTTCCGCCTTCACGGTAATACACACAGTACTGAAATAAACGCATATCAACCCCTCAGTGTCACCATCTAGACTTCCTTTCTGCGCCACTCCTCCTGGCTTCTACCTTACTAACCTCGTACCCTGCTTCCCAGTGACCCCGGTGCCTTAATCTCTTCCTACTACTCCAGCTCGTTAGCCACCTGCAATACCTTCCCATTTTCTACCTAACCAACACACAGCACCAAGAGTAATCCTCAGATTTCCACCACAGAGTTCCTACTACTTACTGCCAAACTCCCCAAAATCTCGTTGCAGGGCCTTGTCTCTTTTGTTAATGTTAGTACAGACCATGGCCTCTGACGGCTTACCCGGCCCTTTCAGAATGGCAGGTACATACTCAGAGACATCCTTGACCCTGATATGAGGGAGGTTATGTACCATCCTGTAATCTCACTCTTTTCTCCTGCCGATGTCTATGGGTAAACATTGGCTCATATCCTTCCGTTCCCTGTATATTCATGTGCTTATATGTCAGTATCATATCTTCTCTCACCACTCCCCATGGCCGCCCATACCAGACCCCACCACTCTGAAACAGAACGTAAATATTACTTGTCCTGTACACCAACTTTCAGTTCTCACCCTGTCTTATCAAAGTAATGCTTTCTCATATTGAATATTTCAACCCTTGAAAAATATGTTGCCTATCTATCTTATCTGCACCTCTGATAGTTTGAAAAACTATTTGATCTCCTTCAGCCTCCTCAGGCCCATCCAATGGCTCCTTGTACCTTAACTCAGGCAACAGCCCTGTGTAGTTTTTCTTCTTTTTTTTAGCTTAATCACATCGACCCTTCCTATAGTGTGGCGAGCAGAATCACACAGGATACTCCCGATGTGTCTAATTAATGATTTATACAACTATAATGTGCCGTCCAAACTCCTCTCAGTGCCTTTGCCAATGATTACAAGCAGGCTGTGAACCTTCTTCGCCACCTTGTCTACCTGTGTTACCGCTTTCAGGGGAGTATGTACCTGTATCCTAAGGTCGTGTTATTTATTAACACTCCTCAGGACCCTTCTATTCGCTGTGTATGTCCTGGTCTACTTAAACTTCCCAAAATCCATCACTGTGTTCTTTACTAACACCATAACAACTCATCTCTATTTCTCTGCACCAATCACACAGCAATAAATGTCAGTGACCATTGTTATGATACGGCAACAATGAATATAGAATAGAGACAGGTTTTTATAAACAAGGAAACGTTTATTTAAACTCAGCTCAACAACAAAAGAAAAGTAAACAAACGACTAACTTAGCCCGAAGTTAACTGCTATACGGCAACTCGAACAGTTCTTAAAGCGAGAAATGCGAACACAGTTCTTAAAGTGGTAAATGCAAAAGTTCAAATGATTTACCAGTCAATTAGGAGAGACTTTCCTGAAGTAACAAATTCCTCGACGACTGCTGATCCCAACTGAAATATGCCTTGCCCAAAGGATTTACAACGAAGGAAATAAAACGGCTTAAAGGAACTGACCTTTCCTTGGCGAATAACGCTGCTCCCAGCCCTTTCTGCTTTCACAATGCAGGGGCTATCTCGGATGCTTGTTACGACCTTCTGAACGAGGATTAAATAAAGTCGACCCTGTATTACCGCCGATGACACCAACTTTACTCGATCCTTCTGGTTCCCGTACTTCGGTAAATTCTTCACTCTCCAATACTTAGACTTTAAGATTAAATCGAAGATACATCAAACATAACTGGCAATGATTTTAAAAACTCCAGTACAACTTACAATAGAAAGTAAAATTCCACTTTACAACAAAACTGCATCATAAGATGAATACACAGCATAACGGAGTAACTGACAAATTGAACAATGAACTAACCTGCGTCGCAGCAAGGCTTTCCCGTTTTATACCTGTTGAAACAGGCCATCACATGACCTCTCGCTGGCGGGAAAATTACATCATGTGACCTCACACTGGCGGGAAATTACATCACCCCGCCGTCACAAGACCATTACATCATGTTCACAAGATACTCAATTACATCATGGTCATAAGACAGTCACAAGATACTCACGGGGTATGTAACATCATTCACCTACGAGGCTGGCCATACCTTGGTTTTATGAACCACTTATTGACTGCACCCTTTTCTATTTTGTAGTGCAGGGCAACACCTGGTATCCTCTCTATTCCTCAAATTTACAAACCCTCTCCACAAATCTAATACTCTGCCTTTTAATTCCTCCTGTAACTCCACACAGCATTACATATTAAACCCCATTCATCAAGTCTCCTCGCTATATACTTTTACAGAAAACAAGCATCCCATTACAACATGCCCCACACCATATCCCACATTACTGACCACTTGGATCATTCATAGTCTGTCCCCTTCTCCAGGTGATTAAAACCCATGGCAAATAATTAACTGCTCAGACCTCATCCCTGAGACACTCCACTAGTTACATGCTCCTGCCTGAAATAGGCCTGTTTATTCTGTCAAGTCTCCCTTTAGCCTTCTTCAATACAACGTCCCGGGCTTTAGCAGGGATGGGGTTACACCTGCATTCAGCTAGGGTTTCTGGTTGGGCGGTGAGGTCCTGAGGTACCAATGTCATCGACATACTTACAAATATAGTCGTGGCTGATGTGACATATTCCACATGGTCTGGGTCTTCTCCTTCCGTGACTGCCTCTATGAACATCTGCCTGCTAATTCGTTCGATAAAGTCCCGAAGCATAAAGATTGCCTCAGTCGGCCGTACAGTGATTGTCTTCTTGATTGGTTTCTCCATTTTCATCCTCAGCAGGAGTGTTCCCCAGGGCTGTGTACTGAGCCCATTCCTGGATTCTCTGCTCACCTATAACTGTACGGCGAAACACAGGACTGATCACATTGTCAAGCTGACCGATGAGCAGCAGTGATGGGCTCAGCATCAGCAACAATGATATTTCCTACAGAGGAAGTGGAAGAGCTCGAGGCCTGGTACCGGCACAATAAACTGTTCCTCATTGTAAACAAGGCAAAGGAGATGTTTGTCGACATCAGCAGAAGTTAGAACGGCAGCGCACTAAATTATGTTGCTTTCATTTGATGACATGAAACTTTTCTAAATATCTTGTCAGTTCTGCATTTATTACAGACTCCAGTATCTGACCAAGCATAGATGAAAAGCTGACATGACTACGGTTACCTGCGTTTTGTCTCACCCCCTTCTTCAACATTGGATCTCCACTCCACTGAAACCTTCCTGGACCACAGTGAATTTTGACAAACTTCAACTTGTATCTCGACTATGCTTCCAGCCGCTTCCTATAAATTTCTCGAGAGCAGGTCCTTGGGACCTGATAGGGTTTATTTTTGGCCCCTCCTGATGACAGTCGTTACACATTCCTGCACAGCGTCGAGATGTCACCATCAAATACTGTATGTGTCGGATGTTTACCGAACACTGATTCAAAACAGTTCTGTAAGCGACCTTCTGCTTCCCTTGTCCCAACCTTCTTGGTTCTCACTGCTGGGGCTACAGTCTTCAATCTACGCTTATCCTCAGGGGGTAAACGTACATTCAGGTGATCATATTTACCGATGTGTGAAAGTGGCATAGCACGGTAGGCAGTCTTGATCGGAGTGTAACAGTGATCCAGTGTGTTATTTCCTCTGGTTATAATGGTGATTTGTTCAAAATAATTATTTAGTGACTTTCAGGTTGGGCAGGTTAAAATCTGCCAAGGTGCTGGTGAAGGCGTCGCGATGTGATGTTTCGTGTATTTTGATCCCATTGTTCCGATCACCTAGAACCTGATCGGCATTGGGCTGAGGCGAAATATGCACCAATTCCAAAATGAACATAGAAAGTTCCCGCAGCAGGTAAAATGGACGGCACTTTGTTGTGAGTAGAATTGAGACAACACTGATACATATGTGCATGCGGGGGAGTTGAGCATTCGCCCACCTCCCATTCTGCTACTTAGACACTCGTCAGTCCTATCCTGATTATGTATAGCGAGCTTGTCAATCTGCATCAGTGCGTCCGGTACGGAAGGGGTTAACCAGCATCCCATCGAACTAAGGCCGCACACGGTCACAATGTCCCTCTGAAGCAGCACCTCAGCTCTGATATCTTCGATTTTATTTACGTAAATCTGCACGTTGGCCAGAAACAGAATCGGCTTTGGGAGTCTAAAGCACGGTTTTCTTAAACGCACCTGTATCCCTGACTTGCAGCCACGTTTCCCAAAAGGAATCCGGCGAGAATTCCGGCCACAATCCACATTGTCCGTCAGTTTTAAACAGCGATAGTTCATTTAGATATTAAGACATCTTTATTAACCTTACAGAACGTGGGAGCAGTTGCGATTCTCAGCAGTATCAGGTTGAAATGGGAATAATTAATCGCATACACCGAGTTTTGCACGGGTTTGCCGTTCCCTCCGTCCCAGAATGTGGCCAACCACACTTTATCCCAGCCCCTCCCCAACTCTGACGCATCTAAAACAACGGAACACCGGAATACTGAGCTTCAAATCCTTCCTTACATTCAACCAAATCTCACTCGTGCCTGCAATGTCATACTTCCATGTGTTGCTCCATGCTTTGAGCTTATCAACCTTTCCTGCCACACCTGTTGCATTGAAATTTACGCAGCTCAGAACATGAGACGCAGCATGACAAACCTTTGATTCCTGACTTTGTCTCAGGGCTTACCACCATGTGCCACCACCACATCTCCACCATCTGGTCTGGCAACGGTTCCCAGCCCTCTGCAACTCCAGTGTAAACCAACACTCCAGTCCCGTGCGGCACCAGCAAACCTTCAGAACACGGTCGGAATAGCGACCTCGTACAGCACAGCTCGATGGATGTGATTAATTATTCCCCGTTCAGCCTGATACTGCTGAATGATTCACTACCACCCCCGTCCATTTCAGGTACAAACCATGTCTTCTGTACAGGGCCTACGTTTCCTTGAAGAGAACCCAATGATCCAAACTGCAGACGCCCTGCTTCCTATTCCAACTCCTTAGCCGCGATTTAAACTGTATGATCGTCTTATTTCTGGACTACTGGCATGTGGCAAGGGTAGAGATCCTCACATCACAATCATGGAGGTCCTGCTCTTTAACTTCACACATAATTCCCTGAACCCACTTAGCAGAACATGGTCACGCTTCCTACCTACGTTATTGAGTCCTACATAGATCACACGCTCTAGTTCCTCACCCTCCCACTGAGGAATGCTGAGAACGTGATCCGAGATGTCCAGGGCCCTGGCAAACATGAGAGAACGTACCATCTGGGAATCCCGTTCGTCCACATAGAAACATAGAAAAACCTACAGCACAAGACAGGCCCTTCGGCCTACAAGGTTGTGCCGAACATGTCCCTAACTTAGAAATTACTAGGCTTACCTATAGCCTTCTATTTTTCGAAGCTCTATGTACCCATCCGAAAGACTTAAAAGAACCTATCGTATCCGCCTCCACTACCATTGCCGGTAGCCAATTCCACGCACTCACCACTCTCTGAGTAAAAGACTTACCCCCGACATCTCCTCTGTATCTACTCCCCAGCACCTTAAATCTGTGTCTTCTTGTGGCAGCCATTTCAGCCCTAGGAAAAAGCTTCTATCTACACAATCACTGCCCCTCATCATCTGGTACACGTCTATCAGGTCACCTCTCATCCTCCTTCGCTCCAAGGAGAAAAGGCCGAGTTCAGTCAACCTATTCTCATAAGGCGTGTTCCCAAATCCAAGCAACATCCTTGTAAATCTCCTCTGCACCCTTTCTATGGCTTCCACATCTTTCCCGTAGTGAGGAGACCAGAACGGAGCATAGTACTCCAAGTGGTGTCTGGCCAGGGTTCTATTTCTGTTCCCCTAGCAAACGCATCGCCTTTTACCACAGATCGCCTGTTCTCTCCCGTTCCCTTGAGGCACAGAGCCAGATTCAGTACCAGAGACCTTCTCTCTGCTCGGTCGTCCCGCCCCCAGCAATATCCAAACGATTATGCTTGTTATGGAGAGGGATGGCCGCAGAGCTTCTCTTTCACCGGATGTCCTGTGTCCTACATCTTGGATGCATTTACCTCTTTATATTCCTTACCTATCACCGTCTCAGCCCACTAAATTATCCGCTTCCAACTCCAATTCCTGAAAACAGAGTGTTAGAAAGTACAGCTGGATGCACTTCTGGACACTGGAGGTCCCCCTGCCTTGCTACATCCCGCAAGAGAATCCATGTTTGTGATCTGCGTGTTCTTTGATCATTTTCTACAAACTATCCACAACTTCACCAGTCTTGGTATCACCTGTAAACTTGGAAACCTCTTGCATACACTTTCACTCAAACATTGATATTTCACACAGACAACAAAATTCCCAGCAGCAATACTTATTGAACACCACTGGTCACGGACCTCCAGCCAAATATCACAGCCTTCCAGCCCTACTCTACCTGGAGTCTTGCCCATCCGATGTTTGTGAGAAGACGCAGCACTATCTGCTCCTTTATCCCAACATCTTTCTCTACATTAGCATGCCGCACTCGCTGTTTACAATCCTCCGATTCCCTCTCTTAGGGAAAGGCCAACAGTGTGTACTCATTTAGTCCCTCAGCCACTCGATCTGACTTCAATCACAACATCCCTCCTTTCACTTTGCGTGGACTTTAACCACTGTCTGTTTATACATGTTTTATTAATATAAATAAAAAAGGTTCTGGGATTATCGTTGTCCCTGCTCTCCAATGACGTTTTCTGGCCCTAACGGAGCTTTCCGATCACTTGCTTTAGCATTTCCCTACTATCGTCATATTTCACAAGTGTCGGATTTTAGTTTCACAATTCTTACATATATTTCCTGACTAGATTTAGGATCTCTCTGCTAATCTGAAGTTCCCTCGCCTTACCATCCTTGTACGTTCTTCTCACTGGAACATGCTGAGCCTGAATTCAGATCTCTTCGCCGTTAAACAACTCCAACATGTTAGATGTGGACTTGTCTGACATTGGGTGCTCCCAATCAAAGCCCCTTGGCTTCTGTCGTAAGCTGTTCTAATTTGCCTTCCTGTAATTCTATACCTTCATACACGATCTAATGTTATTCTTACTCATAACTAACTTTCAAAAAAAGATAAGTTGTGATCACGGTTTCCAAACGGTTCTCTTGACTCTTGGCTGTCAACTGCCTGGTTCATTTCCAACGGATGCACTGAGGAAAGCATACCCCATCTAAGCTTCTTGCGTTGAAGAAGTTCCAATCAATACTGTGGAAATTGCAGTCCCCCAACAATAACAATTCTGTTGTTCCTGCACTGCTCCGCAACCTGTCTTACATATCTATTCCTCCAACACTCGGCTGCTATTTGAGTGTGAGTATAAATGCACATCCTATTTCAGAGCTCCAAATTGCCTCTGTGAATGAGCCCTCCGCATTCCTGTCCCATTCTTCCTTCCCAGTGGTGCAATCTCCCTATCTTTTACCAAACCGCCCCCCCCACCACCAAATGTAAAACAATGGGGCCTAGGAATGTTAAGCTGCGTGTCCTGTCCCTCACACAACATACTGCTCCTAGTGTAAATGAACAAATTCTATCCCTTCAGTTCCATAATGTTTATTAACCTGACCCTTGCTCTCTTTCTATTCAGACTGCTTGCCCTACATTCTTTCTTGCCCTTATCTGTCCAACCTGTAGCCCTACTGGCGTGGTTCCCATTCCCCTATTTCAAACTATGCTAAGTGACACCATGAAAACCCCTGATGAGGATATTGGTTCCGCTCTGGCTCAGATGCAAAAATTCCTGTGTGTACAGCTCTCCCATCTGCCTGGAACGGAATCCATTGATCTGTCAACCTGAAGACCTCACTCCTGCACCACCTCCTTAGTAACATATTATACTGTACGATATATCGAATTCTCACCACAATAGCACATGGTTGAATTAATAATTTTGCGATTAAAATCCTGAAAGTCCTGCTTTTTTAACATTGTTCCTGAAAATCTCTTTGCCAGACCTCATTCCTGCTCGTTTTCATTCCTTCAGTGCAGCACGAACGACCCTCCCCGTGAAAATATTTGCCCCGCTCCTCTGCGCCTCCGTCACGACTTCCGGTCAATGACAGCCTTGCACTTGAAGCCCCCAAGAAATCAGCCTTCATACCACACTCCCACCTCACACCAGGTCCTCAGCCACACCTGTGTATGCGCTTTCGAAGGGATAGAAGCAGGGATCTACTGATATATCCTGTTATATGTGACCCGATTTTCATGATCCTCACGACCCAGTAGAAAAATTATACCATAAGACAATAAGACATAGCAATATAATTAGTCCATTTAGCCCATCGAGTCTGCTCTGCAATTCTATCATGCATGATCCCAGATCCCACTCAACCCCATACACCTGCCTCTCACCATATCCTTTGAAGCCCTGACCGATTAGTAAACTATAAACTTCCTCCTTAAATGTACCCACGGACCTGGCCTCCACCAGAGTCTGTGGCAGAGCATTCCACAGATTCAATACTCACTGGCTAAAAAAAAAATCCTGCTTTCCTCTATCCTTAAAGATCGCCCCTCAATCTTGAGGTTTTACCCACCAGTTCTCGTTACCCCCACCATGAAAGCCTCCTCTCCCCATTCACCCTATCTAGTCCTTTCAACATTCGGTAGGTTTCAATAAGATCCCACCACGTACTTCTCAATTCCAGTGAGTACAGACGTCTGCAGGTGTTACCAGAGCAAAGTTTGCAGGTTAACCACAAAAAGCCTCGAATCATGAGGTAGCGGGTTAGTTAGTTGGGAGTGGCCATCACCCATGGGAGATGAGAGATTGATAAACAGCGTTTGGATATCCAGATAGAAGTTCCTCTCCACACTGATGTGAGCGATTGAGTTTGTATATTGGTTTAATGGGGTATTGTAGAGATAATATAGATGGATTTGCCACCAAAGCTTACCCATTTATGAAACTCCTAAAGAAAGATGTTTCAGGAAAATGGAAAACAGAACACACTAAGGTGGTGTCAGGTCTTACAACTGGCCTTGTAGAAGTCCTTGCTCTTTCGACACCAAACAGTTCTTAGCCATTCTCTTTGGAGGTCACGGCCACCAGTAACACAATATCAGCCGTGTTACTTCAAGAGACACATGGCCGACTGGAGACAGTGATGTACGCATCTCGAATGCGTCCTCCAATCGGACAAGGATATACAACATGTGAGTGACATCTATTAGCAGTGTTTTGGGCAGTTAACCATTTCAGTACAATTGTGGCTGTTAATCCACTACCCATTTTAACAGAGCAAACTCCAATTCAGCTCATACGGGATGGTCGTACCAGTGATGGAACAGCACAACAAACTCATCTAGTCTGATGGACATTGTTATTACAGGATTGTAACGTCGTCAACAGTACAAACATGCTCGCAGACAATTTAACTTACTGGGCGAACCTCTTCAGTGTTAGAGACATGGGTAGTAGAAGTACAGAATGGACCATTCGAACCCATCATCAAACCAGGAGTTGAGAACAAAGTCATTTGGCGAAGAAGTTCCTATTTAAGGATACTTGTTGCTGGATCATCATCACTTCAGGGTGGAGAGAGACTTACAGGATGTAGTGTATACGTAGAGGGTGAGGATGATGGAGAGATGGAAAGTGTTGCAATCACGTTACCCACAACAATGAGTCACAAGCGGCAGAGCTTGCTGCTATAGCTTTTGTTGTCAGTCATTCAGACGGATATCCTTCAGGATCAGTCATACACTCAGATCGTATGCATGCGTGTAACAGTTAGACTGAATGCTTTCGATAATGGAAAGCGAGAGGTTATGTTTCAGCAGCTGGTAAACCGTTACACCATCAGCACCCTTGTTGAAGTACTAACTTTGTAGATATTTGAGACGGCAAGAGGAAGCACCGATGGAGCAAAAAAGGTGAAGCTCACTTAAAGACAGCCCCGTAAGGGGACAGGAAGGCTGATGGCTTCGCCAAACAGAGAGCAAGGTGTTGGGGGGGGGGGGCAAAATCCGGATATCGGGTGAGGGACGACACTGAAACCAGCAAACAGTATGTCTACAGACAAGAGTCTCGGTACAGCAACAGGATCAGGAATCAGCGAAGGTACAGACAGGAGAGAATTCTGCAGACTGTGGGAAATATCCCGGAACACAGACACGGAATGGGATTGTACTTAGTAATGGCAGGTTTGTGGTGCCAGAAAGTGAAAGAAACCAGACGATGCATTGGTGCCAGGACATCTGTGGGAACAGATGGAACTATGGAATAGATGAAGAATCTGTGTTGCTGGCGAAAACTGTGAGGAGGTGTAGAATATTACAGTAAGAATTATTTGATTTGTACCCAGTATAACCCAGATAAACTGGCTGGAAAAGTAGTTTCAAGACACACATGATGGACCATGGGTTAACCTGCAGATCAGTATTTTAGGACCTTCACCTCCATCCCGTGGAGGTCTGAAATATATCCCAGTGACAGGGCATATTTTCACCAAGTGGAACGAGACTTTCCCAACTAGAAATGACACCTCTAAGGCTACGGCCAGGATTTTGATGGAGAGATTTGTTACCCATGGATCCTGCTTCAGGAGAAGAGGGGCTACAACTCAACTACAACTTCATTGTGAATGGAATGATGTTGTTATTGTTGATAACAATATTGCAGAGCCAACTGTTACTAGTCCCCTGTGAGATGAGATTCAGACCGATATAAAGAGAGCAGAACTTGTATAAGAAGAAACAGGACAGGATTACTCTAGTACCAGGATTGGAATTACCCTTGTAGCACTAAGTATTTTGCATCAGTTTTCAGTGCAAACGACACTAGTAGTATGCAGGAATTTCCAGAGTGTCAGGGGGCAGAAGTGAGCGCAGCTTCTGGTACGCCAGAGAAGATGTTTGGGAAGGTGAAAGGTCTGAAGGTAGACAGATCACCTGGACCGGATGGACTACAGCCTATGGTTCTGGAAGAGGTATCTGAAGAGATCATAGAGAGCTTCATAATGTTTCACAATATTCTGGAATGGATCCTGAGGGCTGGAAAACTGCAAATGTTACTGCACTCTTTCATAAGTGGGAGACGCAGAAGAAAGGAAATTATAGGCCGGTTAGACTGACCTCAGTGGCTGGAAAGATGATGGAGTCAATTGTTAAGCATGAGGCTTTGGGGTACTCAAGGCACATGAAAAAATAGGTCAAAGTAGCAAGTATTTCAAAAGGGAAAATCTTGCCTGATGAACTTGTTGGAAATCTCAGTTCAAAGTGCATTTATTATCAAAGTAGGTGTACATTATACAACCTTGAGATTTGTCTCCTTGCAGGCAGCCACAATACAAAGAAACCAAAGCAACCATTAAGCACGCAAGGTTCAGAGAGAAAAAAGAAACAAATCGTGCAAATACCATTCAGAATGAAAGTGAGTTCATAGACACAACGTCTGAAGCAGCTGTAACAGGCCACGGCCTCAGCCTCAGTTCACCAGAGAGTCAGCCCGACCCGTGGTCCCAAAACCCTGCGTTTTCAATCCATATAGCCTGGCATTTCAACCGTCCAAACATTGGTTCATTCCTTGCTCTCGGGCCCTGGTATGATCGTTGTGATGCGGTCTGGGACTAGATCTCAACCTCACGTTACAGCCTGTGCCCGACTTTCCACATCAACCTGGTGCTTAGACTGATCGGACATCGCTTGTGATTTAAGTGGGTGGGCCTCAAATCTGCCTCTCCACCACTTCTGACTTTGCCTCAATGTGCCTCAACCTCACCTGGACTTTGCTTTGCACCCATATGCTTCGAACCTCAACTCAGCCTCAGTTTTACTCGCCTCTCCATCGTTTGTGGTGATTGTTAACAATTTAATCCTACAAGTAATATTGTTATTACTAAAGTATTTTGTCACAGTATTTGTTTTATTTGCTGCCAATAAGTAGTCGCTGAGCTTCATCAGCACCATCGTAAACTGAAATCATTGAGGGAATAACAGGTAGGATAGACGAAGGAGAGGCAGTGAATGTTGTGCATTTAAGTTTCCAAAGGCTTTGACAAGGTGTCGTATATAAGGCCCGTGTTAATACAGGAAAGGTAGTAGCTTGAATAGGAGTTTGGCTGACTGGTAGAAGGTAAATAATTGGCGTAATAGAGAGCCTTTTCTGGTTGACTACAGTGATTAGTTGTCATGCAACAGGGGTCGTTGTTGGGACCGCTTCATTTCACATTGTAATCAATGATTTAGATGAAGGAATTATCGGCTTTGGGGCCAAGAATGCAGCTATGTTTGCGGATGATAAGAAGCCAAAAGTACTAATTAAATTTTAATACCGAAGTGCATACTTGTCACCATTGCTATCCCTTAGAATCATTTTCTGGTGGGCATGCTCAATGAATCTATAGGATAAAAACCACAACGCAATCAATGAACGACTGCCTAACTTGGGCAATCAAATAGAGAGCAAAAGACAAATGTACAAACACAAACATAAATGAATAATAATAAATAAAGAATCAATAAATATCGAGAACATGTAATAAAGAGTCCTTGAGAATGAGTGCATTGGATGAGGGAACCATTCACTGATTGGGCGAGTGAAGCTGAGTGAAGTTATCCCCTTTGGTTCAAGAGCTTGATGGTTCAGGATGTTGGATCTCTGTTTACTTTCTGAACCTTAGGGTTCTTCCGGGAGTCAAGAATGACACCAATTTTAATCATAACTGTCGTTTATTATAGAGTACAGACTGCTCTACCGCATTCTGCCAGCGATGAACCACCGCACACTGAAAAATACATGAGTTTCTCAATACCGTACCCAAGAATATCAGGCAATACGGAAGGGTAGGCAGGAAGGTCAGGGAGGTGGAGTAGAGCTCTTAATTAAGCAATAGATCAGGGTGATAGTGAGAGATGATATGTGATCTAAGGAGCAGAATGCTGAATCCATCTGGGTAGAGATTGGGAATAGTAAAGGGAAAACAATCACTGGTGGGATTTTTCTATAGGCCACTGAATAATAACATTACAGTGGCACTGGCAATAAACTGGGAAACATCTGAGTCATGTAAGAATTGAACATGGGAGACTTTAACTTTCACATAGATTGAGTGAATCAAGTTGGTCAAGGCAATCTTGAGGAGGATTTTGTAGAATGCATACATGATGGCTTTCTTGAACAGCATGTAACTGAACCTACAAGGGAACGTGCTATTTTCGATCTGGTCCTGTGCAATGAGACAGGTAAAACTAGCCATCTTGTAGTTAGGGATCCTCTTGGAAAGAGTGATCTCGACAGATTGGAAGAAGGTGAATATCATGCCACGGTGTAAAAAAGGATGTAGGCAAAATGTAGGTGACTAGAGGCCAGTAAGCTCAACATGTGAAGTTGGGAAATGCTTGAAGCTATTATTAAAGAAGAAATAGTGAAGCATCTGGAAAGAAATGGATCCATCATGCAGACGCGGCATGTATTCAGCAAAGGCAGGTCCTGTTTGACAAAATTACTGGAGTTCTATCAGGATATAATAAGCGCAGTGGATAAAGGGGAATAGATGGACGTTAATTACTGGGATTTCCAGAAGGCATTCGATAAGGCCCCGTAAAAGTCTTATCCATAAGATAAGAAAAGACAGAGTTGAGCTGATGTACTAGCAGAGGACAGATAATTGATTAACTAATAGAAAGCAGAGAGTTGGGATACATGAGTGTTACTCTGGTTGGCAATCAGACGTGAGTGGTGTGCCGCAGGGGTCTGTGCTGCGACCGCAACTGTTCACGATAATATATGAACGATCTGGAGGGGGGAGGGAGGGGCGCGTGTAGTGTATCTCAGTTTGCGGATGACAATAAATTGAGTGTAAAAGAAAATTGTGTAGAGGATACGGAGAGTCTGCGGAGAGAGATAGAGCGGTTAAGTGAGTGGATAAGGGTCTGGCAGATGGAGTACAATGTTGACAAATCCGAGATCATCCACATTGGAAAGGAAAATGCAAAATCAGATTATTATTTAAATGGTAAAAGATGTTGTTGAGCAGTGGGGCTTGGAAGTGCTTGTGCATAAATTACAAAAGGTTGGTTTGCAGGTGCAACGGGCTACCGAGGAGGCAAATGGGATGGTGGTCTTCACTGCTAGAGAGATTGAATTTGAGAGCAGGAAGGCAATGCTGGAACTGTACAGGGTACTGGTTTGGCTACACCTGGAGTACAGCATGCAGGTCTGGTCTCCTTGCTTGATGAAGGATCTCCTGACTTTGGAGGCGGTTCAGAGGAGGTTCATCAGGTTGATCAGGTTAGACTATGAAAAGGGATTAAGTTGCCTGAGACTGTACTCGCAAGAATTCAGAGGAATGAGAGGAATCCTAGAATAACATAAAATTATGAAAGAGATAGATAAGAAAGTCAGGAAAGTCGTTTCCACAGGTAGGTGAGAATAGAATTTGGAAGCTTAAGATTCAGAGGAGTAAATTTAGGACAGAGATGAGGAGGAACTGCTTTACCCAATGAGTGGTGAATCTGTCAAATTCTCTGCCCAATGAAGTAGTGGATGCTTCCTCAGTTAATACATTCGTGACAAGGTTGCATAGACTTTTGCATAGTAAGGATAGGGAAAAGTCAGTTCGGTAGTCATGAGTCCATGGTCAGATCAATCATGATCTTATTGAATGACAGACCAGGCTCGACGGGACAAATGGTCTACTCCTGCTCCTATTTCTTATGTTCTTGTACAAAATTATAAAAAGTATTATTAAAAAGCAGAGGTTTCCAACAAGGTGTAAAGATTTTTCCTAAACTGAAGGTGTGAGTTCTGAAGCTCCTGTACCTTCTTCCGGATGTCAGCAGTGCAAAGTGATAATGACTTCGGTGGTGCTGATGGAAGCTGCTTTCCTGCGACAATGTTTCATGTAGATGTGCTGACTGGGGGAGAGGGATTTACCCGTGACAATGTTTCATGTAGATGTGCTGACTGGGGGAGAGGGATTTACGCGTGACAGTGTTTCATGTAGATGTGCTGACTGGGGAGAGGGCTTTACCTTTGACAGTGTTTCATGTTGATGTGCTGACTGGGGGAGAGGGATTTACCCGTGACAATGTTTCATGTAGATGTGCTGACTGGGGAGAGGGATTTACCCGTGACAATGTTTCATGTAGATGTGCTGACTGGGGAGAGGGATTTACCCGTGACAATGTTTCATGTAGATGTGTTGACTGGGGAGAGGGCTTTACCCTTGACAGTGTTTCATGTAGATGTGCTGACTGGAGAGAGGGATTTACCTGTGACAATGTTTCATGTTGATGAATTAACTGGGGGAGAGGGTTTAACTGGGACAATGTTTCATGTAGATGTGCTGACTGGGGAGAGGGCTTTACCCGTGACAGTGTTTCATGTTGATGAACTGACTGGGGCAGAGGGCTTTACCCTTGACAGTGTTTCATGTTGATGAGCTGACTGGGGGAGAGGGCTTTACTGGTGACAGTGTTTGATGCTGATGAACTGACTGGGGCAGAGGGCTTTCTCTTTGACAATGTATCCTAGATGTGCTGACGAATGATCTCACTTTGAGGACTATCTCATTATTTATTGCCATTTATTTGTACACGTATCATGCAATGAATTATTTAAACAAATAAGAAAGCTCAATCAAACAATATACAGTATACACAAGGTTTGTCAAATATTACTGAAATGTTAAACACACTACGGTATCCAACACTTTGTTGTTTCCATACCAGACTGTGATGCAGCCCGTCAATGCACTCTTCACTACAGATCTATATAAGTTTGTCAAAGTTTTCAATGTTATGCCGAATCTCTGCAAACTCCTAGGAAATACAGACTCTGCCAAACATTCTTCATAATTAAGTGCTGGGCCCAGGATATGTCCTCCAAAATAATAGCACTGAGGAATTTAAGGTTGCTCACCCTCTCTGCCTGTGATCTCCTGATTAGGTTTGACTTGTGGCCCTCTGGTTTCCTTCCACTGAAGTCAATAATCATCTCCTTTGTCTTTCTGACATTGAGGAAGTGTTTGTTTTTGGTTTTCAGCCAGATATTCAATCTCCCTCCTCGATGCTGATTCATCACCATCTTTAATTCAGCCAACGCAGTGGTGTCACCAGGAAACCTGAATATGGCATCGGAGCTGTGCTCAGCCACACAGTCTAAGGCTGTGGATCAAAGAACAGGAGAGGTGGAGGACCGCAATGGAGACAGGTAATTCCAGAGGTCGAGGAAGAGAGACGATATTCTGTGGATGCTATAGACACCCCCCAATGGTATGTTGCCTTGCAGGTGCCAGTGTCAGGGATGTCTCAGATCAGTCCGGTGGGTGGGAGGAGGAGCAGCCAGAAGTCTTTCTGGCCAGAACTCTTACTTAATGTCTATATGCTCAAGCATTTCATTCCTCTGTAAGTCATGCCCACAATTGTGAAGGTCCCTTTCCTTGGTGAATACTGAAGCAAAGTATGCATTAAGTACCTTCGTTACTTGCTCTGACTCGATGCTGATGTTTCCACTATCGCACCCGATTGGCCCTATTCTAGCACGGTTTAACCTTTTGTTTTTCATATACTTGTAGAATGCCTTAGGGTTTTTCTTAATCCTGTTTGCTAAAGCCTTGTCATGGCCTCTTCCATGTCTCCTAATCAATTCTTAAGCTCCTTCCTGGCTACCTTGTGATTTTGTAGAACCCTATCAGTAACTAGTTCATTGAAGCTTTCATAAGCTTTTCTGTTCTTCTTAACGAGATTTTCTACATCCTTTGTACACCATGGTTCTTTCACCCCACCATGGAACATACCTGTGCCGAGCACCATGGAAATGTTGCCTGAACATTTGCGAAATTTCTGGTGTGCATTGGCCTGAAAACACCTGCCCACAATTTATGTTCCGTCCTGCCCAATAGCATAATATTTCCCCCTACCAAATTAAATGTTTACCTAAATTGTGTGCTCCTATCCCGCTCCAGCGCAATGGCAAAGGAGATACCGCCAAAAAGCTCTCCCACTGAAAGACCTCACAATGACCAGGTTAATTTCCCAATACTAGATCAAGTACAGCCTCTCCTCCAGTTGGCTTATCTATGTACTGCGTCAGGAAACCTTCCTGAGCTGAGCAAACAAACCCCATCCCATCCAAACCTCTTGCTCTAAGGAGATGCCATTCAAGCTTAGGAAAGCTAAAATTACCCATTACAAACCCCGAATTATTATTGCACCCTTCCTGCCTGCTCCTCGATGTCTCAGTTACTATTGGGGGCGGGGGTCTATATAGAACACCCAGTAATTACTGCCCCCTTCCTGTTTCTGACTGCTACCCACACCAACTCAGTGGACGATCGCTCCACGACTTCCTCTTTTTTCTGTAGCCATGATGCTATCACTGATTGGCAAGCCATGCCCCCTCCTCTGTTGCCTCCCTCTTTGTGCTTCTTGAAACATCTAAAGCCCTGCACTCTCAGCAGCTATTCCTGCCCCTGAGACGTCCATGTCTCTGTAATGACCGGACATCATAGTTCCATGTATTGATCAACAATCTAAGTTCATCCGCATTGTTTATGATACTTCTTGCATTAAAATAGACACATCTCAAACCATCAGGCTGAGTGCATCTTTGCTCGACATCTCCCTATTCTTCCCTGCATGCTTTCTCAACTTGGGTGCCAACCACCCTATCCTCTGCCTCTTCACTTTGAGATGTTAAAGGGTTAATTTTGTGTGCCAACATGCAAGAAATTAGATATTTAAGCTATGCCACGGGCTTCTGTCTTACTTGCAAGATGTGACAATCTAATTATACATTGTTCTCTAAAAATGCTAGACAAAGGTTCTAATAAGGAATTGCCTGATCACACAATGTCCTGAAGCAAGTTCTTAAAAGTAAAAATGTTTGATAAACGGGAACTATCAATGCTAAGCAAGTTCTTAGAATAATGATTCGCTAATGATTAAGTACCTTACAACACTAACCTTGTTACTGTTGCTGATCATGTGATGAAGAAATTGCTTAATTTAGTAGTCAAGTGTACGTGACTGTATCAGCGGTTGCGTCCTATAAAGGAGAGGGTTGTTCCCTTTGTTGGGGGTATCGCTTGACAGGGCTTCACAATTACAACGAAGTCTGTTAAGTGATCTTCAAAAGCTTGTACTTACTTGAATAAAGAACTGTGGTCATTCGCAGAAGTCAGTGTATTACGTTTGTATCAATTGTGTGAGTATCTCCTGAAAGAACCTAACACAACACCCTCGGTTCCCAGCCTCCTGTAAATCTATTTTAAACCTTCCCATGCCTCCCGCCCCCGTCCCCAGGATATTGGATCCTCTCCAGTTCAGGTGTAACCTGTCCCCGTCAGCTCTTCCCCAGAAAAGTTTCCAGTGATCCAAGAGTTTGAAACTCTGACCCTGTACCACGACCTCTGGCTGCTTACCGGCCCCTTCAAGAATATCTTGCGACTGCTCAGGGGCATCCTAGAACCTGGCATCTCTTCTGCTGTTGCAGAATTCCCTATCCGTCCCTCTAAATATCAAGTCCCTATGATTATTGCTCCGCCTGACTCCACCCTTCCCTTCCGAGCCTCAGAGCCAATCTCCGTGCTATTGGTCTGGCTGCCACTGCATTGTCCATAGGTCATCCCCCTCGGCAGTTCTTCCTTTTGTTTTTATGCTGTCTTTGACTTCCCTCATCAGCCATGACAGCCTCATCCTTTGGGATGTACCTATCCTGTGCCTTTTGCATTGGCCCGGAAACTCCAGCCATTGCCACCATACTGTTATCCTGCTCGTGTCCCATTCCAGTCAACTTTGGCCATCTCCTCTCCAGTGCCTCTGTTTTCTTCACTGTCATAGTGTTACACTGGAGAGCATGCAGAAGAGATTCACCAGGATGTTGTCTGGATTAGAGGCATGAGCTACTGTGTAAGCAGAGTTTGGACAAACTTAGCTTGTTTTCTTTGGAGTGGAGGAGGCTCAGTGTGACCCGGTAAAGCTTGACAAGATTACGAGAGACACGGATAGATGGGAGTTGATAGTTGGCATCATTATTCCCCCGGGTCGAAACGTCTAACACCAGACAGCCTGCGTTCAGAGCGATGAGGAAGAACCTCTTTAGCCAACAGGTAACGATGCTGTGAAATTCAATGCCATGGGCGGCTTGGAGGCCAAGTCATCGGGTATATTTAAAACAGAAGTTGATCAGCGCTTGATAATTAAGGACGCCAAAGGATAAGGGGAGAAAGCAATAGAAGTTACTTGTCGATAAATACAGATTCTCTGTATCCCACTGACCATTATTACAAGCGGTGATTCTTGTAACAGAAGGAAAATAAGAGACACTGGGACAGGTACAAAAAGTGGAAATTTTAGAGGAAGAGGGGGCAAGCACAGAGAGATGGGACAGATGTAGGTGGGGGGGTTCTTGTCCGGCACGGAGCAGTGGGGCTCAACATTGGTTCGTTTTCCACTCTTGGACCTTCACTGAGACCATTTCTGATCAGTACATGACTTACAAACAATACATTTCAATGTTCAAGTTCAACGTAAATTTATTATCAAAGTGTGTTAACCAGATTCTATTGAACAATTCATTTTCTTTTTGGCAAGGCAACTGAATGCAAACCCCCAGCCTGGGGTAGAGAATGGGACCAGTTCCTGAGGGTGAGGGTAGGCTGAGTCTGCAATTTTGTGAAGGAGCCCTCTCATTCCTCTTTTCCCTTCTCACTCTCCTGCATGTGTTTGTGTGTGTGAGAGAGAGACCTGCCTGCCCACTCACCCTCCATCAACTATGTCCCCTCTCCCCCAACACACTCACGCTCCTGTGCACACTGCAATCCGTGCAGGCTGAAATGATCCAAAAATCCTTCCCTCCTGCACCAACTCCTTAGCAACGTGTCAAACTGTATATTCTTCCTATTCTTAGCACGCGGCAGTCCTGAGATCACAGCCCTGCACGAGCTGCCATTTAACTTAGCAGCTCACTCGCTGAACTCCCTTTGCAGAACCTCGTTACTCTACCAGCCCATGTCATTTGTACCCACATGGACCACGACCTTCACTGTTCACCCTCCGTAGGAATGTTGAGCAGTCAACCCGAGATGTCCCTGACCTGGAGCACACAGGAGGCAACATACCATCCTGGAATCTCATTCTCACCCACAGAACATTCAGTCAGTTTGCTTAGCTAACGAATCACCTATAACCACAGTTCGCCTCTTCTCTGCACTTCCCTTCTCAGTCTCAGAGCCAGTCTAAGCGCCAGAAACCCACTGTTATGACTTTCCTCTGCCAGGTCATCCCACCATCTCTTAACTGTGTCTAAAGTGATATGTCTTGTTCAGAGGGATGGACACAGGGGTACACTGCACTCGCTGTTTCCCCATTTCCCCTTCCTGTCACCGTTTCTTGTGCCGTGCACCTTGGGTGAAACTATCTCTCTACATGCCCTACCTATCACCCCTTCAGTCTCCTGAATGATCTGAAGTTCATCCAGTTCCAGCTCCAACTCATTAATGTGGATTGTTCGGAGCTGAAGCTGGATGCACTTCTCACAGGTGTAGTTATCAGGGACACGGGGGGGGGGGGGGGTCCCCTGCCTTCCCACATCCCGCAAGAGGAGCTTTCCACTAGCCTGCCTAGCATCTCTACTGTTCTAACTGAGCAAATATAAAGAAGTAGGGGCAAAAAAGAATTCTAGTTCCATTAAGATTTTGCCTTCTCTAACTGAATGCTCTCCTCACTGGAACCTCAAAGAGGTAAAGCCTCAAAGTCTCCACTCTGACACTGGCCGCTCCGCTTGCTCTTGTCCAACCTTAACATCTTCTTGATCATCAATCCTGAATGCTGATTGGCCACTGCTGAAAACTCAAAAATAACCTGCCCTGAACTATTGCCTTTAATACTCGATTGGTGAAACTTAATGAATTACATCCTCTCAAGCCTCTGATCTCTCCGATTATCGATGCGTCAAAGCTCGGTAGGGCGACACAAGGATGAATGACTGATTGAAGCCCATCCCACATTCAGAGCAGGTGACCACCCTCGCCACAGTGTGAACCCACCACTATCTCTGCAGTGTGGATCAGTGTGTGAATGCCTTCCCACAGTTTGAGCAGGTCAATGTACTCTCACTGCTGAAAACAGTGTATAGGTAGGTGAGATGCAAGTGTGAATTTATTCCCAGTCTGAACAGATGAACAGCTTCTCCCCAGTGTGAACTCACTGATGTTCATTCAGTTGAGATTACCGAGTGAATTCCTTCCCGCAGTCTGAGGAGTTGAACAGTTTCCCCCCAGTGTTTACTCGCTGATGTTCATTCAATACTAGACTGAAAGTGATATATTTGAATTCACGCAGCATAAGAATTAAAATGGATGATCTTGAAATTCAGCTACAGATTGGCAAGTATGACGTTGTGGCCACCTCTGAAACTTGGCTAAAGGATGGCTGCCAGTGGGAGCTGAACATCTAAGGGTATACGGTGGATCAGAAAGATAGGTTAAGAGGCAGAGGGGGTGGTAAGGCCTTGTGTATAAGAAATAATATTAAATCATCAGAAATGGATGATACAGTAGAAGTTGTAGAGTCTCTATGGTTGGAGGTAAGAAATGGCAAGGGTAAATGGACCCCAATAGCTGTTGCATACAAGCCTCCAAACAGCAGTCGGGATGTGGATTACAAATTACTGCAGGAGATAGAAAAGGCACATCAGAAGGACAATGTCATAATAATCGTTGGTGATTTTAACAGGAAAGTGGATTGGAAAAAAACAGGCCAGGACTGGACCTCAACAGAGAGAATTTGTAGAATGTCTAAGGAATCGCTTTTTAGAACAGCTTGTTGTTGAGCCCACTAGGGGATTAGCTGTGCTGGATTGGGTGTTGTGCAATGATCTGGCAGTGATAAGAGAGCTTAAGGTTAAGGAACCCTTGAGGTCAGTGATCAAAATATGATCCAGTTCACTTTGAAATTTGAGAAGGAGAAAGTAAATTCCAATGTATCGGTATTTCAGTGGAATAAAGGAAATTACAATTGCATGAGAGGGGAACTGGCCAAAGTTGACTGGAAAGAGACTCTAGCAGGAAGGACAGCAGAGCAGCAATGGCTGGAATTCCTGCAAATGAGGGAAGTGCAAGACAGATATATTCTTAACAAGAAGAAATTTTCGAATGGACGGAGGACACTACCGCGGCTGACAAGTGAAGTCAGAGCCAAAGTAAAAGCAAAAGACAAGGAAGAAAATGTTGGTGGAAGATAGAGGATTAGGAAGCTTTCAAAAATTTGCAGAAGGAAACTAAGAAGGTCATTAGGAAGGAAAAGATGAATTATAAAAGGAAGGTGGTGACTAATATCAAGAAGATACAAAAAGCATTTTTTAAGTGTAACACGCTCTAAGGTTTCACTGCTAATGTAATGGCTTCTCTGTAATGTTCCACTGCTGAGGTAAAGGTTTCTCTATAGCAGCAATGTTTGGGTTATGACTAGAAATAATGGGGCGTGCTAGCAAATGAGCAGGATGTTGTACTTTCATGCACGTCTGGGAGCTGAGAACTCACGGGTCTTTTGCCAGGGAGAGATGAGGAGAGAAGACGCAAATGGAGAGAGTTGGTAGACCTCGGATGGAGTGGACTTGGAGTGAGTGTCTGAAGGTCAGCGAGGATCGGAGGAAGTCGATAGTGGACAAATAGCTTATCAGTGAGCTCCAACATTGCGCAATAGACATTTTCATGAGAATGGGCCCTTTTTCTTTTTGTTTCCTTTACTTACCATATACTCAAATTAAAAGTTATAAAGCTCAATCGTTTAGTCACATGTTGTGCACTATTTGCTATTTCCTAATAATTTGTAACAGGGGACACATCACGCAGCATCCACCCAAACGAGATGTCTTCAGTTTGGCCAGGCCAGGGGCTATCATCCCCTATATTCAGCCACTAGACGAAGTGAGAGTTACATGAATATAGAAAGGGTAAAAGAGAGTAGAGGATAGATAGGACCAATAGAAAATGACACAGGAAATATTGTCATGGGAGACAGAGATAGCGGACATTCACGCGTGTCAGGGAAGTGAAGTACATGCAGTGAAAGCTACAACTGGGAAGGTGCTCAGGAAGCATAATGGTTTGAGGGTGGCTAAATCTCCTGGACCTGATGGAATGCACCCTGGGGTTCTGAAGGAAATAGCTGGACAGATTGCATAGGCATTACTAATGATCTTTCAAGAATTGATAGATTCTGGCATTGTACCAGATGACTGGAAAATTACAAATGTTACTCCGCTACTTAAGAAAGGTAGGAGGCAGCAGAAAAGAAACTATAGACCTGAAAGCCTGAGTTCAGTGGTTGGGAAGTTGCTGGAATCGATTGTTATGGATGAGATTACAGAGTACCAGGAGGCACATGACAAGACAGGCCAAAGCCTGCATGGTTTCCTGAAAGGTATGGGGAGAAGGCAGCGGAGTGGGGATGACTGGAATAATCGGATCAGCCCATGACTGAATGGTGGAACAGACTCGAAAGGCCGAATGGCCTACTTCTGCTCCCATATCTTATAGTCTTAATTGAGATGTCTGATTGAATCCTTTCCCAGATTCAGAACAGGTGAGTGGCATTCCTCAGTGTGAATTCGCTGATGTATTTTTAAGTCAGATGACCGTGTGAATTCCTTCCCACAATCTGAGCAGGTGAACAGTTTCTCCCTAGTGTGAATTCGGTAGTGCCACACAAGTTTGGATGACTCACAGAATCCCTTCCCACATTTAGAGCAGCTGAAAGGTTTCTCCCCAGTGTGAATTCGCTGATGTACCTTCAGTTGAAATGAACGAGCAAAACCCCTCCCACATTCAGAGCATGTGAATGGCCTCTCCCCAGTGTGAAGTTTCTGATGTTCCTTCAGATGAGATGACCGGGCGAATCCCTTCCCACATTCAGAGCAGGTGAATGGCTTCTCCCCAGTATGAATTCGCTGATGTTCAATCAGCTGACATTGCCAAGTGAATCCCTTTTGACATTCAGAGCAGGTGAATGGCCATTCCCCAGTGTGGACTCGCTGATGTCCCCTCAGTTGAGCAGAATGGGTGAATCCCTTCCCACATTCAGAGCAGCTGAAAGGTTTCTCCCCAGTGTGAATTCGCTGATGTACCTTCAGTTGAAATGAACGAGAAAAACCCTTCCCACATTCAGAGCATGTGAATGGCTTCTCCCGAGTGTGAAGTTTCTGATGTTCCTTCAGATGAGATGACCGGGCGAATCCCTTCCCACATTCAGAACAGGTGAAAGGTTTCTCCCCACTATGAACTCGCTGATGTTCAATCAGTTGAGATTGCCAAGTGAATCCCTTCGGACATTCAGAGCAGGTAAATGGCCACTCCCCAGTGTGGACTCGCTGATGTTCCCTCAGTTGAGCTGAATGGGTGAATCTCTTCCCACATTCTGAGCAGATGAATGGTTTCTCCCCAGTGTGATTTAACTGGTGTGACAGTAGATGAGAATGTCGAATGAATCCTTTCCCACAGTCTGAGCAGGTGAACGGTCTCTCCCTAGTGTGAACAAACTGATGTTCTTTCAGATGAGATGAATCGGTGAATCCCTTCCCACATTCTGAGCAGATGAATGGTTTCTCTCCAGTGTGAATTTGCTGGTGTCGCAAGAGGTGAGATGACCAAGCAAATCCCCTCCCACATTCAGAGCATGTGAATGGCCTCTCCCGAGTGTGAAGTTTATGATGTTCCTTCAGATGGGATAACCGGGCGAATCCCTTCCCACATTCAGAGCAGGTGAACGGCTTCTCCCCACTATGAACTCGCTGATGTTCAATCAATTGAGATTGCCAAGTGAATCCCTTCTGACATTCAGAGCAGGTAAATGGCCACTCCCCAGTGTGGACTCGCTGATGTTCCCTCAGTTGAGCTGAATGGGTGAATCCCTTCCCACATTCTGAGCAGATGAATGGTTTCTCCCCAGTGTGCTCTAACCGGTGTGTCAGTAGATGAGAATGCCGAATGAATCCTTTCCCACAGTCTGAGCAGGTGAACGGTCTCTCCGCAGTGTGAACAAACTGATGTTCTTTCAGATTAGATGAATCCATGAATCCCTTCCCACATTCTGAGCAGATGAATGGTTTCTCCCCAGTGTGAATTTGCTGGTGTTTCAAGAGGTGAGATGACCGAACAAATCCTCTCCCACATTCAGAGCATGTGTATGGCTTCTCCCCAGTGTGAACTCGCTGGTGTCTCTGTAGGTCGAACGATTGAGTGAATCCTTTCCCACAGTCTGAGCAGGTGAATGGCCTCTCCCTACTGTGGACTCGCTGATGTAACTTCAGTACAGATGACCAAGCAAATCCCTTTCCACATTCAGAGCAAGTGAACGGCTTCTCTCCAGTGTGAACTCGCTGGTGTCTCTGTAGATGAGACGAGTGAGTGAATCCCTTCCCACAGTCTGAGCAGGTGAATGGTGTCTCCCTATTGTGGACTCGCTGATGTAACTTCAGTGCAGATGACCGAGCAAATCTTTTTCCACATTCAGAGCAAGTGAATGGCTTCACTCCAGTGTGAATTCGCTGGTGTCTCTGTAGGTCAGAACACTGAGTGAATCCCTTCCCACAGTCTGAGCAGGAGAACGGTCTCTCCCTAGCGTGAACTGACTGATGTTGTAGCAGGTGATTTGACTGGATGAATCCTTTCCCACAGTCTGAGCAGGTGAATGGCCTCTCCCCAGTGTGAACTCTCTTGTGTCTATGCAGTGTGGACGATTGAGTGAATCCCTTCCCACAGTCTGAGCAGGTGAACGGCATCTTTTCAGTGTGAACTGACTGGTGTTCATTCAGTTGAGATGATTGAGTGAATCCTTTCCCACATTCAGAGCAGGTGAATGGCTTCTCCCCGGTGTGAACTCACTGGTGTCACTGTGGCATGTTTGAGAGCCTTCCCACTTTCTGAGCAGGTCAATGTCCTCTCACTGGTGAATTTTCTGATATACCGTTACCACAATAACAGAACGGCTTTCCACTTGCAGAACAGGTGGAGCATCTCACTATGAACTTGCTGATGTATCTTCAGACTGGATGACTGAATGGTTCCCCTCCCTCACACAGAGCAAATGAATGGCTTCTACTCACTGTGAACACACTGGCATGTCTGCGGGTAGGCTGTGAGTGAATCCCTTCCCACACTGAGAGAAGGAGAATGATAACTCACTACGATCAATTCTCTGGCAATTCAGAAAGTCAGATGCTTGAATCCCTTATACAATCAATGCAGTTGATCTCCAGTGACCAAAGGCTAGTGTGTTCTCAGCTCGCGGTTCCAGTGAATTTCCCAGAGTTAAAGCAGAAAATTTCATTTCAGACACAGAATACATTACCAGCTGGGATGAGATATTTCTTCATCTCCAAGGATCGACAGCAGATGTGTTGGTGTTGCAAAGAAAATATCTGGTCACTCCTTAAATATCCAGACAGAGTCAGCAAAACTGATGTGTTGTTGTGTTTGAGATTCCCGTACATAAGTGTTCTGCCATTTCAAACCTGTAAAAATATTTGCAAAAGACATCAATGGGTGAAGGACAATATTTCAGGATAGATTTTAGTCTGTGGTGAAAACATAAGGAATAGGAGCAAGAATCTGCCATCTGGCCCGTCCAGCCTCCTCTGCCATTTAATAAGATCATGGCTGATCTGGTGATGGACTTATCTCCACCTACCTGCCTTTTCTGCATAACCATTAATTCCCCAACTATGATAAAATCTATCCAACCTTGGCTTAAATATATTTACTGAGGTAGCCTCCACTCTTTCATTGGGCAGAGAAATCCAGATTCACCATCCTCTGAGAAAAGCAGTTTCTCCTCATCTCCATCCCAAATGCCCGGAACCTTGAGATGTCCTCTAGTTTCCTGCCTCTATCTTATCTATTCCTTCCAAATTTTACATGTTTTTATATGATTTCCTCTGAATATGAGCTCTGGCATCACAATTTTACCAATTTCAGCTCGAGTCGGTGGTACTCAACTTGAGATATACCACAGGCTACTGTGGGAAGAGAGGGAGGAAATTGCTGAGCCTCTGGCGATGATCTTTGCACAGGCAATAGGGAGAGGGAAAGTACCAGAGGATTAAAAGACATTGTTTCCTTTTCAAGAAAGGGAGTAGAGATAAGCCAGGAAATTACCGACCAGTGGTTCCTGCTTCAGTGGAGGACAAGTTGTTGGAGAAGCTCCTGAGAGGCAGTATTTATGAGCATTTGGAGAAGCATAACCTGATGTGGGATAGTCAGCATGATTCTGTCTAGGACAGATCATGCCTTATGAACCTGACTGAATTCTTTGAGGATGTAACAAAACACAATGATGAAGGTAGAGCATTGGATGTAGTGTACATGGCTTTCAGTAAGACTTTTGATAAGTTTCTTCGTGCAAGGCTCATTCAGAAAGTAATGAGGCAAGGATCCAAGTAGACCTTGCTTTGTGGATCCAGAATTGGCTTGTCCACAGAAGCCAAAAGGTCATTGTGGATGGTTTGTGTACTGCATGGAGGACGGTGACCAGTGGTGTTCTGCAGGGGTGTGTTCTGAGACTCCTTCACTTTGTGATTTTTATAAATGATCTTAATGAGGAAGTCCCAGGGTGGGTTAGTAAGTTTGCTGATGACACAAAAGTTGAGGGTGTTATGAATATTCTGGACAGTTGTCCAGAGTTTACAGCAGGAAATCGATAGGATGCAGAACTGGCAGATGGAGCTCAACCCAGATAAGTGTGCTGTGGCTTATTTCAGTACATCAAATTTGAAGATAGAATGCAATATTCTGTTAGGACTCTTGGCAGTGTAGAGGATCAGCAAATCTTGGGGTCCCTGTTAATTTTACACTCAAAGCTGCAGCGCTGATTGACATTGTTGCTAAGAAGGCCTTCATCAGCAATGGAACTGAGTTCAGGAGTGGTGAGGTAATGTTACAGCTACATAAAACCTTATTTATACCCCACTTAGAGCATTGTGTTCAGTTACCTCATTACAGGAAGGATGTGGATACTATCGACAGACTGCAGAGGAGATTTACAAGGATGTTGCATGGATTGGAGAACATGCCTTATGAGAATAGGGTGAGTGAACTTTGGAGCGACAGAAGATGAGAGGTAACCTGACAGAGGTGTATAAGATGATGAAAGGCATTGATCGTGCGGACAGCTGAAGCTTTTTCCGAGGGCTGAATTGGCAAACATGAGGGACATAGTTTTATGGTGTTTGGAAGTAAGGTCACTGTATTGTAGATCTCTATGTTTCTATATGCACTCATCTTCTTAACAAGGCATGGATCAGGCATTCTGACTGACCATCAAACTCTGACTGTGTTCCTTTCTGGATGAGAATGGGCAATTTCAGACCTCAATCGACCTGTGATTTGCCTCAATTTTTCTCTGTCCTCTGGTATTATTTCAAGTTCTGGTCATGTTCCACAACACTACAAAGAGCACTTGTTACTACATGTATGATCCTGGAGATTTACTAATTACTTGGATCGCCTCCCACCAGCTGATTGACAGTGATGAACCCATCGATGGCAATGCCAATGAATATAAAGTGGAGGGCAGTGGTTATTCTCATTGGAGTGCGGTACTTTTGTGATGTGAAAGCCACAAGTCGCTTTTCATCCAGGCAAAGGTGTTTCATATGGTTATTTACCCAGACAGAACTAAATCTGACAGAAGGTTTTATTTCCATACAGCACTAATTGAGAGATTCCTGCTGGTTGTTGATGCAGTAACAGTGTTTTGAAGTTGTTCCTGCTTTATTTACAACCTGTTTTGAAACCTCACTTTTAAACATGATATTATTTTACTATGGCAACAAGGGGTGCCAAAAGTACTGAAAAAAGAAGATTCTGCTGTTTCTTTGCAATCTATTATGGAGCTGCTTCTGAAACACAGAAAAGAATCTTCCGTGGTGTTCCAGCAACTCAGCTCGAAAATTAAACAAATAGATGTAAAATTAGATTCTATTCAAAAAGCCTGAACTGAACAAGATAAGCAAATTGAAGAGAATGAAACAACTTTGACGATATTGGATGTGAAATTTGATGACCTGTAAAAGCTTTGTTAAAAACAATCCAAGTCTAATGAAAAATTAAGACAAAAGATTATCAATTTAGGAAATAGAAGCAGAAGAAATAACCTACAAATTCCTGGCCTTGGAGAGTTAACGGAAGGTGATCAGCCTACAGAATTCTTTGCAAGTTTTCTGGTACAATTATTTCCTAAAATTTTACCATCTCCACCTATGACTGATCGAGCTCATAGATCGCCTGTGCCCAGACCAGCTCCGGGAGCAAGACACATCAGTAATAATCTGTTTTCATGAATTTCAAACAAAGGAACTTTCAATTTGTGAATCCCGGCAAAGAGGAATGATTGATTATTAGATTAGAATCATTGAGGATTTTTCACCCGAGGTCACGAATGAGCATGCTAAGTTCAAAAAGATTACGTCAGAACTTTTTAACAAAGGTTTTAAGCCTTCTCTTCCTTATCCTGCTCGGCTCAAAATTATACTGAGGGCCAGCCCGAAGAAATGGCTCCATTTGATTGAAGAAGCTCAAGAATTCTAAGAATCAGAAGAGTAACTGTTCAGTATTTTTCTACATGAATAATTGCTTCTTTTACTTTTGGTAAACCTTTGTAACAAACTCTCTTTTTGAACCATTTAATGCTTTACTTAGAGAATAAGATTTTAACGAGTTAATACCTTTGTGTGTTCATATGTTTTGAATTCGGATATGTTTTTTTTCTATCATTAAGGCTTAATATGGGTATTTTTTATTTTATCATTCTGAAACTGTTACGAGGGTTGTTTTTTTCTGTTCGTTGTTTTGTCTAGGTTGGAATCAGCCAACCTTGAAACCAATTTGGAGCTTACCAGTAGGTTTTTTGGGGGGAATATTAGTTGTAGCTGTCGGCTGTCTATTGGTCAGCTTTCTGACTTTGGGGGGGGGGGGGATAGTTTTTTTTTCTGGAAGCTGTTTTGGACTCTCAGCCAAATCTGTTGCTTGGTTACCCTATCTCAAGGTTCATTGTTTGGTTTTAATATACATTATTTGGTTTTAGTGGTTGCTACTTTAGCCTTTCTTTTAAATAGTATTATAAATGGAACAAACTATTAATTTACTTTGTCTTAACGTGAAAGGGTTAAATCACCCTGTGCAATGGAATAAGATTTTGACCTACATTAAAAAACTTAAGGTCCCAATTATTTTTTTACAAGAAACTTACATACACAAATGTGACAACTTACACCTTATTAGCAGATGGAGAGGCTTACACTTCCATTCCTCTTTTCAGGCTAAGTCTAGAGGTGTTTCAATCTTTATAGATAACACAGTTCCCTTTGTTCAACATGAAGTAGTGTCTGATACTGATGAGCGTTTTGTTATACTATCAGGAAAATTAGATAATAAATTAATGGTATTTGCTAATCTTATATATCTTATATGCCCCGAATACAAATGACCCAGGATTCTTTCAGCATTTTTTTTTTTCCGCTTTTGCCAGATTTGAGTCTTTACTCATTTGTGATGGGAGGAGACTTTAATTACTGGTTAGATCCAGTTTTAGACAGGTCATCTCCTAAACCAGCGACACTCAATAAATCAGCTTTGTTTATTCAACCTTTCCTAATGAAATGTGGTATTGTTGATGTCTGGTGTCTTTTACATCCAGTAGACAGGGAATATTCATGTTTTTTCTCATGTCCATCATCGTACTCTAGGATTGTTTTTTTTTGATAGCCAAATGATTCCTTTAGTTCAATCCTGTGAATATAAGGAGATTGCTCAGATCATGCTCCTGTGTTTTTATATTTAAATCTCACTGCTCCTCCACAAATAAACAGATTTTGGCATTTTAATTTAACTTTGCTAACTGATAAGGATTTTTTAAAGTTTTTGGAGAGACAAATTGTTCCTTTTTATGAGGAGAATACGCTGGATGAGACTTCTAGTCTTATTATAAGGGATGCCTTTAAGGCCTACATTAGAGGACAAATTATTTCTTATACTGCTGGTGTTAAGAAAAAAGCAAATAACGAAAGAATTAACTAAACAGTTGAAATTATTAGACTGTGGTGGCTCGCCCACGCGGCAAGCGACCCGGCTCCAACAGTCACGGGCAAGTCCACAGCCAGTGGCAGCCAAGAGGGCTCTGACTGCAGGGCTGACCTCAGCCTGGAAGCCAACATCACTTCCACCCCGCAAAGAGCGGGGGATGCTGGGAGCGGGCACTTAAGCGCGCTGATTGAAACAGTTCAACCCAACCCTGCTCGACTCAGTGTGTTGCTTTCACTCGCTGCGTATCAGAGCGACTACAAAAGTCAATTTTATGTTCATGGAGACTATACAGGTAAATTATTGATTAACCAATTAAAAACCTCTATAACTATACGGCAAATTAAAGAAATTTGTAAAGCCAATGATGATAGGACAACTCACCATTTAGAAATAAATGATGCCTTTAGAGAATTTTATTCTAAACTTTATAGTTCTGACCCTCCTAAAGATAATACTGTAATGAATATTTTTTTAATCAATTAAAAATCCCTACTCTTTCTGTTGTTAACCAAAAACAGATGGATCAACCTATTTTTATGAGGAAATTGCCGAGGACGTACATTCATTACACTCGGGGAAGGCTCCAGGTCCTGATGGATTTTCTGGAGAATTTTATGAAGCTTTTTCCTCACTGCTTATACCTCATTCATGTTCAGTCTTTTCGGACTCCTTTAAGCTGGGTAGGTTGCCGCAATCTTTTTATGAAGCTTCTATTTCGTTTATCCCTAAAAAGACTAAGAACCCAACTGAATGCTCTTCATACAGACTAATCTCCTTACTCAATGTTGATACTAAAATCCTATCTAATTTTCTGGCTCGTAGGATTGAAAATATTTTACCATCTATAATTTCTGATGATCAGACTGGATTTATTGAAAATCATTATTCCCATTTTAATATTCATCATATCCTAAATGTTATCTATTCGCCATCTAAGGAGATATCAGAATGTCCTTAGACCTGATGTCCTGATATCCTTAGATGCTGAGAAGGCTTTCAATCCGGTTGAATGGAATTATTTATTTAAAACCTTAGAAAAATTTAATTTCTGGCCCGATTTTATTCAATGGATTAAATTACTTTATTTATCTCCCTCTGCTCGGGTTCTTACTAATTTTCAGAATTCCAAACCATTTAAACTTCAGCGTGGAACCAGACAAGGCTGTCCTTTGAGCCCTTTGCTTTTAGATTTGGCCTTAGAACCCTTAGCTATTGCTTTTGGAGAATCTAGGGATATAACCGGTATTTTAAGGAGAGGAATTACCCACAAAGTTTCGCTCTATGCTGATGACCTGGTGCTTTTTACTTCTAATGTTGAGACTCCGTTACTTCCTGTGCTTTCTTTACTTTCCTGTTTCAACCAGTTCTTAGGATATAAACTGAACTTACATAAAAGTGAACTTTTTCCTTTGAATAATTTGGTATCAATTAATATCAACCTTCCTTTTAAAATTGTAAGAAATCAATTTACCTATTTGGATGTAACAATTACTAAGAATTATAAACCCCTACTTAAAGAAAATTTTCTTACCCTACTGAATTATGTAAAAAGGGCATTATCAAATTGGCCACCCCTTTTGTTATCATTGACTGGCCGAATTAATTCTATTAAAATGAATATCGTACCTAAATTTATATACCTGTAACGGGGGTTTTTTTCTTTTTCTTTGTTACCATGTATGTAATCAAAATGGCGTCTTTGTTTTGTTAAAAGTAGGAATGCTGGCGCCTGTGTTAATAGTAGGAATGCTAGCGTCTTTGTTATGATAAGTGCTGGAAGCTTGTTTGGGACTATAAACTGATTGTTGGTGGGGGTTTTGGGGAGTCGGCGCGATGGAGTGAGAGAGAGAGGACGGGGTGCTGGAAGCTGGGCGACGGTACGGACCCCGAGCGGGGGTCCCCGGCCCTCGGTGATGAGAGGAGACGGAGACAGAGGAGTGTGGAGCGACTGGTCGACCACCGTGGGGGTCCCAGGAGGCGGGTCGAGGAGTTCGGAGGGGATCGAATACCAGAAGACTTCAGTAATTGAGCTCCAACGATTGTGCACGAAGTGGTTTGGACTTTGATTTTGGCGCCTTTTCTTTTTTTTCTCTTATTCATATATACTGTATCGTTAGTAATCGCTTAGTTATAGTAATCTTTATAAATTGTACTCATTTAATCGCATAAGGTGTACTGTCTGTGTTTTTGAGCGAGGCGGGGACATCACACAGCATCCACACCAGCTGATTACCCAGTTTGGCGGGGCCGAAGGCTGCTCCCCCTAGACGAGAACGAGTTTGAGCGATGCCTGAGGCGACCCAGGGGTTACATTGTGGGGGCTCGTCCGGGATTGATTTCTGTGGAAGCTGTGTGATCGCCCTCTTTAAATTGTGTCTGCGGCGAAGAGCTGGTGTGCCTTTGTGGGTGTGCGATTGCCGGTTATCTCTGCATGTGTGTTGGGTGGGGTGGCTGCTGTTGGTAGCCCAGGGGTCGTTGTTCGAGTTCCGACTAGCGCTGACGAAATGGTGGTGGTACCATGGGTTGTCCGTACTGTTTGGAGAGTGAGGAGTGACAGGTTGGGATGTTTCAGCTATGGTGGGCTCCGCCCGGTTGTTGGAATAACGTCCAGCCCTAAAGGGGCGGAGACGTGGGCGGAGCAGACCTCTCAGTTGTTGGGTGAGTGGCAGTGCTTGGCTGAGGGAAAGCGACAGGGATTGGTTGAAAGTTTGAGTAGGCGGGCTGGTAGTGTTGTTAGAACTGTCGGGCGCAATTACCTCGAAGTGACAGCTGCCAGTTCTGGGAACGTGTGGGAAAATGCGTGTGGTTCGACTGGAAGTCAAATGCCGCAGCTGGGGGGCTTATCATATCCGTGGCAGGAGATTGGTGGGAAGTTTTTAGGGTATCCCTTTTGGTTAGGAGGGCAGATAAATTGCTTGCGGAGACAGGGGGATCTGTCAAGGGGATCAGTTGTTCCGTTGATCCGAGAGATGTCGGGAAACTTAGAGGAGGCCCAGTGGGGGAACGGCTTGGGGTCTCTGGGGGAGCACGTTCCCAGCAATGTACCAAGGAACTCCCGCAAGGAACAGACCCTATTCCTGAAGGCTTAGAGGGACCACGCACTCAGGTGTTGTTACGGATGGATGGAAGTCAAGTTAAAGCCATCCTCGGCACCGGGGCACCGGTTAAGTTGCTGTACAGTTTGTTTTATAACCGCTTTTGGAAGCATTTACCCTTGATGACATTGACGGCACTGGAGATTTGGGGTACCAGTGCCGGTGATTATAAAGACGACGGTTGTTGGTCAGTGAAAATGGAGTTCTTAGAGGCAAATGTGGAGGTGACTGAGGTTCGTGAATCGTTAATGCTGATGTGTCCGGACACTGTTGAGACGGGCAGCGTTTCGGTTATGGAGAGAACCAATATCCTGTTGGTGCGCTTGGGGGCCTGCCCGGAGGAGGCGGGTGAGAGCTGTTTGGAGGCATTATCGATGCACCCAGAGTTTCGAGCTGCTTGTGCGGACGTGTGTAGCAGCATTGGGCCGATACCGAATTCAAACCAGAGCCGGTGGTGGTATGGCCTGGAGGAGTATCTGAGGGTGAGACCCTCTTAGTGGACGCTGCGAAATACCACCAGGGAGGGGAGTTGACTGCTGAAGACACCTCGGTGAGGCAGAGGTTGCGGCGACTGGCCCCTACAGCGTGGCAGACGTAGGCAGCGTGTGTGTGGATTATATTGGGCCGTAGAGGCGATGGCCTATCTGAGTGGTGCGAAGAGGTTTAAGGTGCTGGATCTGAGGAGTGGATGTTGCCAGATCCCGATGAGTGAGGCCGCCAAGGAAAAGACGGAGGTTAAGAGTTTCCTAGGAGTCTTTCCGGTCCGAAAAGATACCACAGGGTATCTCCGGAGCCCTTGCAACCTTCCTGCAGGGCATGTGGAAGACCATGGGGGATGTGGAGGCATTTGGAATTTTGACGTATGTGGATGATCTCTTGGTATTTGGATTTGCCTCAGGAGAATATGAAGTGAGGGCGTTGCAGGAGCGGCTGAGAACTACAGAGTTAAAGTGTTTTCTGGACACGTACCAGGGCTGGCGAAGGTCGCAGCTCGTGAGTGTCTGTCTCTACGGAATCAAGTTTGAAATGAAGACTGAGAGACCGGAGAGAGTGATCTGGAACCATTTGAAAGACTTACAAGTTGGAGAGAACGAAGAAAGTTGTTTGACTAAGGGCCACAGCAAACTGAGAGCCTGGAGAAGGGAGTTTGCGGAGGTGAAGAAATTGCGGACAAATCTCGGAAGGGGGAAGCGGTAGCTTGAAGAGAACCTGAAGATGACCATCGACAGTTCAAATGAAGTGCAAAACCTGAAGGTTGATCTGGAAGAAGTCATGAGGAGAAAAAAAGCTGGAGAGAAGTGCAGTGAATACTGAACTGGAGGGTGACCAATCTTTAACTGCTGCTTTTCAGGTCGGGGTGGAAGAAGCTGTTGGAGTAACTGCATTCCAGATTGAGATGGTCGGGATGCAGGAGTCAGAACTGCTGAGCCAGGGGCCAGAGAAGATGATAATCTCAATTGCAGGAGGCTGAAGAGACTGCAGGAGCAGTGCAGGCCACGTGTTTCCGTTTGGAGAAGATCAAACAGCAGCTACCGATCGAAGAAATGAGGAAGAATACGGATTCAAAGGCTGATGTGCTGGATGTGTGGTACATGCTGCCTTTTGCTGACTTTCCCTCGATTGAGGAAGAGACCTTTGGCCCTTCTTCCACTGAGTCAGGTGTAGTGGGGAGGGTTAGCTGTGTGCAATGTGGGGCATGAGTGAGAGGTTGAAAGAGGAGTTGGTAGTGGACCCAAGGTATCCTCAGCTGTGTCCTAGCCTAAGGGTTTAGGTGAGGGGGGTACGGAGGTCTCAGAAGGGTTTGGGAACGCCCAGATAGTTGGCCTATATAGCGCCTAAGGAACAGGGCGTGAGGTTTACTGTGTGGGGAGCAGATGTCACTGCTTGTGCTTGGGTTACGGTGTGTTGGCAGGAAAGGTGACGAGTTATCTAATAGTCATGAGGACATGACTTTTATTTGGTGGGGGGAGAGTGTAACGGGGTTTTTTTTCTTTTTCTTTGTTACTGTGTATGTAATCAAAATGGCGTCTTTGTTTTGTTAAAAGTAGGAATGCTGGCGCCTGTGTTAATAGTAGGAATGCTAGCGTCTTTGTTATGATAAGTGCTGGAAGCTTGTTTGGGACTATAAACTGATTGTTGGTGGGGGTTTTGGGGAGTCGGCGCGATGGAGTGAGAGAGAGAGGACGGGGTGCTGGAAGCTGGGCGACGGTACGGACCCCGAGCGGGGGTCCCCGGCCCTCGGTGATGAGAGGAGACGGAGACAGAGGAGTGTGGAGCGACTGGTCGACCACCGTGGGGGTCCCAGGAGGCGGGTCGAGGAGTTCGGAGGGGATCGAATACCAGAAGACTTCAGTAATTGAGCTCCAACGATCGTGCACGAAGTGGTTTGGACTTTGATTTTGGCGCCTTTTCTTTTTTTTCTCTTATTCATATATACTGTATCGTTAGTAATCGCTTAGTTATAGTAATCTTTATAAATTGTACTCATTTAATCGCATAAGGTGTACTGTCTGTGTTTTTGAGCGAGGCGGGGACATCACACAGCATCCACACCAGCTGATTACCCAGTTTGGTGGGGCCGAAGGCTGCTCCCCCTAGACGAGAACGAGTTTGAGCGATGCCTGAGGCGACCCAGGGGTTACATACCTTTTTCAGGCCTTACCCATTTTTATTCCTAAATCCTTTTTTGATTCTCTTGATTCTATTCTATCTTCTTATACATGAAAAACATTCTCGATTAAATAAAGTTCATCTTCAAAAAGCTAAAAAGAATGGAGGTTTAGCTTCGCCAAATTTTAGGTTTTATTACTGGGCAGTCAATATGCAAAATCTTACGTTTTGGTCATATTATATTGACCGTGAGGACAATCCAGTATGGGCTTCTTTAGAAACTAACTCTGTTAATAAATTTTCTATCATTTCTCTTCTTGGATCCTCACTTCCTTTATCTTTAAGTAAGATAACTGACAATTTGGTAGTTAAATGTAAAGGGGGTTTCTTCTTTTTTCTTTGTTACTGTGTATGTAATCAAAATGGCTTCTTTGTTTTGTTAAAAGCAGGAATGCTTCTTTGTTGCGAGAGAGAGCTGGAAGCTTGTTTGGGTTAAAATTTACTGATAACGAGAATTGTATTCCTTTGTAAACCAATTGGGATTAATGTTGTTCTTTCTTCTGAGTCTGTAAGCTATTGTTGGCGGGCTTTTGGGGAGACCAGCGTGAGGGGTTGAGAGAGAGAGGACGCGATGTTGTAAGCTGGGCGAGGAACGGACCCCAAGCGGGGGTCCAAGGCCAGGAGGTACTCCGAGGAGAGGAGATAAAGCTAGATGTGCTTGGTTGACCACTTCGGGTGGTCCTAAGCTGCGAGGCGAGGAGTTCGGAGGGGATCGAATGGTGGCCAGAAGACTTCAGTAATTGAGCTCCAACGGTTGTGCACAAAGTGGTTTGGACTTTGATAAGTTTGGTGCCTTTTCTTTATTGCTTTTCTTTCATATATACTGTATCGTTATTAATCACTTAGTTATAGTAACCTTTATAAATTGTACTCATTTAATCGCATATGGTGTACTGTCTGTTTTTGGGCGAGGCGGTGACATCACACAGCATCCACACCAGCTGATTACCCAGTTTGGCGGGGCCGAAGGCTGCTCCCCCTATACGAGAATGAGCTGAGCGAGCCTGAGGCGACATAAACATGGGCCAGGGGGTTATATAAACATACTTTGAGGATCTGGATACAATTTAGAAAACACTTTGATTTACAGAGATTTTCTCCTTCAAGTCCCAGTTTTTTCTAATTATATTTTTAAACCTTCTATGACTGACCTAGTTTTTAAAGATTGGGATAGATTGGATATCAAATGGCTTCCAGGATTTGGTTGATGGAGGAAATCTCTTTTCGTTTGAGCAATTGTCAGCTAAATAGAGCTTAACCAAAACCCACTTTTTTTCAGTATCTACAAATTAGAGACTTTTTGTGATCTCTATTATATACATTTCCTAAAAGTCCTGATAAGAAAGTATTAGATGCAATTTTTGATTCGAAACCTTTTCATAATGGCTCAATATCCAATATTTATGCAATGTTGTTAGGAATGAGAAATGCTCCTTTAGACAAAATTAAAAATCTCTGGGAACAACATTTACAGGCATCAATTCCTGAGGAAACTTGGAATGAAATTTTTTAATTGGTTAACACTTTATTGTTATGTGCCCGCCACTCCCTCCTACAATTTAAAATGGTTCATAGGGCCCACATGACTAAGGATAAGCTATCGGTTTTATTCGGATACATCTCCCTATTGTGATAGATGTAACAATGGAGAAGCTTCACTAATTCATAAGTTTTGGACATGCCCGAATCTTGAAAAATACTGGAAGTATTCCAAACTTTCTCTGTACTTTTTAAAGTAAACTTTAAGCTTAACCCTTTGACTGCCTTATTCACTATTGTTGGAGGAAAAGATATTATTTTGGAGACATCTGATTTGCACATTTTGGCTTTTATCTCTCTTGGGGGGCACTCTTACTTAAATGGAAGGACGTCACTTCACCTACTCATGCTCATGGTTATGTCATGCTTAGATTTAGAGAAGATTCATTGTTCAAGACTTTCAAACATTGTGGGAACTATTTTTGAACTATTTTCAAAGCCTTTGATTTGCTGTTAAAGTACAGATGTTGGCTAATAATATTTCACTATATGATAAGGAATTTTTTTCCTTTCTTTACCAAACAGCTTTGTTCCTAGTAGTGGGCTTAGATTTTTTTTGTATAATAATAGACTATCCTATTTCACTATTACAATTTAATTTACTCGAATATAGGGTAATGCAATTGCGTGTGATTTAAATATAATGTATTTTGTATAATTTTATCTTTTTTTGACATAATATTTTCTTGTACTCTGTATTCTTCTATGTAGAAATTAATTAAAAACATTGAAAGAGCACTAATTGACATTTTCACTGACTGGAAGGTAAATTTCATCTGATATTAACTGGGAACTATATTTTTGTTCCGAGCTCATAATCGTCGGATTCACATAGCCAGAGCTCGGCAGTGTTTGTGAGATACATCCACTCGCATTTCCTTCGACTGTACTGGTCAATAGCGGTACTATCGGCCATGGCTGCCTCTTTACCCAGAAGCCTTCAGGAACAGAACCCTCCCTGTCCGCCATCGAAAGATACAGCAATACGCATGCGCTACAAAACTGGAGGCGGGGCCAGGGCCTATGAGTCGAAAGCTCCCTGGGGCCCGAGTACGGATCGTGGGGCTGAGAGAGGGAAAGGACAAGGACTGTCGTGTGGTACAGCACCAGTGCGGCTGGAAATCACAGTAATTGTCCTTCAGTCGCGTTTCAGACGCCGGTGATTAAGGACCCGCCCAGTGCCCACTCTTACCTGCGTCCGCATGCTGGGAGCCTCTCGTCTACTTAACGCATGCGCGATATTCGGGAAATTGGTCGCGACGACCACGCATGCGCATTGGTTTAAACAGCAGAAAATCTGCAGATGCGGAAATCTGAAGCAACACACACACAAAATGCTGGAGGAACTCAGGGGGGCAGGCAGCAACTATGGAGAGGAGTGAACTGTCGGCGTTTCAGACCGAGATCCCAAATCCAGTCCTGAAGAACAGGACTGGAAAGGAAGGGAAGGAGTCAATGTGGGGAGAGATGAGGTGATAGGTGAAAACGGGAGAGGGGGAGGAGTAAAGTCAAGAGCTGTGAAGTTGATTGATGAAAGAGATATAGAGCTGGAGAATAATAATAATAATAATAATAATAATAATAATAATAATAAAAATAATAAAAAATACTTTATTGATCCTGTGGGAAATTCTTTCGTTACAGCAGCAATATTTAAAATCACACTTAGCAGTGTGCAGTCTTTACTAAATATAAAGTAGAGAATAATAATATGCACAACAATAATACTGTACCAATGTGCAATAATAATGCATGAAACAATATTGTAGAGATTATTGAACTATGATCTGTTGCAGAAAGATATGTTGAACTGACTTTATTTCTTACATCCTTCACATACATGTGGAGTAAAAATGTTTACGTTACGCCTCCATCTAAATGTGCAACGTGGAATCATAGTAATAAACAGAACAGTCAATGTAGCATAGAAATACACGCAAATCAGCAAGATTTAAGCAGTCTGATTCCTGGTTGAAGAAGCTGTCCAGGAGCCTGTTGGTGCTGGTTTAACGCTGCGGCAGCATTGCTCCGATGGTAGCAGCTGGAATAGATTGTGATTGGGGTGACTGAGGTCTTTGTAAATTTCCTAGATTATGGGAAGTTCACAACTACAGATACGCTGGGCTGTCCGCACCACTCTGTAGAATCCTTCGATTAAGGGAGGTACAGTTCCCACACCAGGCAGTGATGCAGCCAGTCAGGATGCTCTCAGTTGTGCCCCTGTAAAAAGTTCTAAGGATTTGGGAGCCTATATCAAACTTCCTTAACCGTCTGATGTGAAAGAGGCACTGTTGTGCCTTTTTCCCCGCACAGATTGTATGTACAGACCACGTAAAGTCCTCGGTGATGAGGATCCTGAGGAACTCAAAGCTTTTTACCCTCTCAACCCCAGATCCATTGATGTCAATAGGGGTTAGCCCGTCTCCATTCCTCCTGTAATCCACATCAAGCTCCCTTGATTTTTTGACATGGAGGGAGAGGTTGTTTTCTTGACACCACTGTTTCAGAGAGATGACTTCTTCCTTGTAGGCCACCTCATTATTGTTTGAGATTAAGCCAATCAATGTAATGTCATCGGCAAATTTAATGAACAGATTGGAGCTGTGGGTGGCCGGTTAGCAGATGAACTGTTGTATGTGGTTTTTACATCTGATAGGAAAGATCTTCTGTAACGATCCTTGTGACAGCGGTGCTGAGTGAGTCTGTTCGAAAGGGTGCTCCACTGCCCATGCAGTCGCTCATGGAGAGGATGTGCCCGATTGTCCGTAATGGATGACCATTTTTGTAGTGACCTCCTCTCCACCACTAACTCGAAAGAGTCCGGGTTGTGGCCAAGGACGGATCCAGCCTTTCTGATGAGTTTGTCTTTTTGCATCACAGCACCGATGCTGCTCCCCCAGCATAAAGCAGCAAAGAAGACTGCACTCGCTACAACAGACTGGTAAAAGATCTCAAACATCCTGCCTCACAAATTCAAGGATCTCGGCTTCCTTAGAAAATGGAGTCCAATCACCCCTTTTTGAAAACAGCCTTGGTGTTGGTTTTCCAGGCATGCCTATTGCCGAAGTGAATCCCCAAGTATTTATACTCCTCCAGCACAGTAACCTCTTCTCTCACAATATGTACATGGCTTATCACATTCCTCTTCCTCCTAAAATCAATCACCATTTCCCTGGTTTCGGCCACATTCAGGAGCAGGTGATTCCTCCCTCACTATTCCACAATCCTGTCCACCAGTCCTCTGCACTCCGACTCCTGCCCATCTCTGATGCACCCAACTACCGCAGAGTCATCAGAGAACTTCTGCAAGTGGCCAGACTCAGAGTTGTACTGGAAGTCTGAGGTGTAGAGTGTGAACAGAAACGGTGACAGGACAGTCCCTTGTGGGGCTCCAGTGTCACTCACATGCATCTCAGGCAGAGAAATACCTAGTGGTACAAACTAGGGTCTATCAGTCAGGAAGGCAGTGATCCAGGAGAGAGTGGATTTGTCCACGCCCATCCTTTGCAACTTCCTGCTCAGGAGATGTGGCTGGATTGGATTGAAGGCACCAGAGAGATCAAAAAAAATGTGCCATCTCCCTGAGGGTCTGATGGAGACCCTACTCCTGTCCTCTGCACATGTGATCACATCTCCCTGCTTCTGACATTTCAAATAAACTCAGGATTGTTTTCTGATTCAGACTGAAGGTTCTGGTACATTCAGCTCATTATCAGACCTGACAAACCATGTCTTCCCACAGCTGGTTCCACCTGTTGGTGTGTCCTCTTTCCTCCACCTCCAGGGAAGCTGCATCTTCACACAAACTCCTCACTGGAGGAGAATGCTCATCACCCTGAGACAGGGAGCCACATCACTGTTGCTCTCTTGATACCGGGTCTGACTTGCTCACTTCCAGATATCCTCCAGGCCCAGTCTCCTCCCCAGTCACTGGTCTATTAGACAGCTCCTGTACGCCTTCACCCCTGACCATGCTTCCTCAGTTAAATCTCTCTCTCTCCGCTGCCCTTTCTGAAGATGTGAGAGACGTGTTCCTTTACGCAGAGATTGGTTGGAGCCTGGAATGAGCGCTTGGGTGGTGGCTGAGGCAGATGTACTGTTCTGTAACATTGTTCAGTCTACAATGTCTCAAAGTGATTTTCAGTTCAGTGTGTTGTTTTACCGTACCATAGAACATTACAGCACAGAAACAGGCCTTTTGCCTAGTCCCACTGACCTGCACCTGGACCATATCCCTCCATACCCCTCTCATCCATGTACCTGTGCAAGTTTTCTTTAAATGTTAAAAGTGAGCCCGCATTTACCACTTCATCTGGAAGCTCATTCCACACTCCCACCACTCTCTGTGTGAAGAAGCCCCCACCCCCCCCCCCCCAATGTTCTCTTTAAACTTCTTTCCGTTAACCCATCTCCTTTTTTTTTCCTCCCCTAGCCTCAGTGTTAAAAGCCTGGTTGCATTCACTCTATCTATACCCCTCATAATTTTATATACCTTTATCAAATCTCCTCTGATTCTTCTATGCTCCAGGGAATAAAGTCCTAACCTATTCAACCTTTCTCTGTAACTCAGTTTTTCAAGTCCCGGCAACATCCTTGTAAACCTTCTCTGCACTCTTTCAAACTTATTAACATCCTTCCTGTAATTTGGTTACCAAAACTGCTCACAATACTCCAAATTCGGCCTCACCAATATCACTCCCCCCCCACCGTCCCCAATCTGCACACAGCCCACGATGGTGACGGCTGCTCCCCGACTCTGGGGCTCTGTTGTACCAACACAATGATAACAGCAAGATCAGACAGTAATTCATATAAAGATAGAATTGTTGCTTCCTGAAAGGACATGCATGCCATCTGATCCAATAGACCAGAACCTCCCTAGGTACAACTTAATTTGACCCGGGATCCATCCACTCCGGGTCACGCAGTGATCCCCCCACTACCCCTATACCCGTCTCACACTTACCACAGCCACACATCCATCCATAACTTCTTCCTGCTCACAGACAGATCCCCTTCACTCCAAACCTGTTCCCAGCTTGAGAAACGTCATCCACCTGATCCCACAAACAAGAGAAAACCTGCAGGTGCTGGAAATCTGAGCAACACTCACAAAATGCTGGAGGAACTCAGCAGGCCAGGCAATATCTATGAAAAACAGTACAGTCAACATCTACAGACCAACTTCCATCTGGCCCTCAAATTTACCTGATCCATTTCCGACACCTCGCTCCCATTTCTCAACCTCACTCTCTCTACCTCCGGAGACAGCTATTCACCGATGTCTTTTACAAACCCACGGACTCTCACAGCTACGCAGACTATACCTCTTCCCAACCTGTTTCTTGAAAAGACACCATCCCTTTCTCTCAATTCCTCCGTCTCCGCCGCATCTGCTCTCAGGATGAGACGTGAAATTCTGAAATGAAGAAGCTGCCCTGTTTCAGAGAAAGGGGCTTTACTTCCATTTCACCCATCCTCCCACCACCCTAACAGGGATAGGGGTTCTCCTGTCCTCACCTACCCCTCCAGCAGCCTCCGTGTGCAGCACAGAAATCTCAGAAACTTCTTCCACCTCCAACGGGACCCAAACATCAAATACATCTTTCACACCATGCCCCACTTTCCACAGGGATCTCTCCCTACTCGACTCCCTCATCCATTCTTTCCTCCCCACTGATCCCCCTCCGGGCACTTACCCTTGCAAGATGAACAAGTGCTACACATGCCCCTATACTTCCTCCCTCACTACCATTCAGGGCCCGAACCTGCCCTTCCAGGTGAGGCGACCCTTCACCCTTGAGTCTATTGGGGTCATCTACTGTGCCCGGTGCTCCTGGTGTGGTCTCCTGTATATCGTTGAGACCCAACGTGGATTGAAAGACCGTTTTGCCGAGCACCGATGTGCCATCTGCCAGAATACGCTGGATCTCCCAGTGGCCACCAATTTTAATTCCATTTCCCATTCCCATATGTCCAGTTTTGGCCTCATCCACTGTCATGATGACGCCATACTTAGGTTGGAGGAACAGCAACTCATATTCCACTTGGGTAGCCTCCAAACTGATGGCAGGAACATTGATTTCTCTAACGTCCAGCAATGCCTCCCACACCCTCCTGTCCTTCACAATTTCCCATCCCCTTTTCCGCCTCTCACCCTGACCGCCCACCGCCTCCCCCGGTGCTCCTTTCCCGTTTATTACTTCCATGGCTGTCTGCCTCTTTCACAAATCAACCTCCCAGCTCTTTACTTCATCCCTTCCGCTTTCAGACAGACAGACAGACAGACAGACAGACAGACAGACAGGCATACTTTATTGATCCCGAGGGAAACTGGGTTTCGTTACAGCCGCACCACCAAGAATAGTGAAGAAATATAGCAATATAAAAACATAAATAATTAAATAATAAGTTAATCATGCCAAGTGGAAAATATAAGTCCAGGACCAGCCTATTGGCTCAGGGTGTCTGACACTCCGATGGACGAGTTGTAAAGTTTGATGGCCACAAGCAGGAATGACTTCCTATGACGCTCAGTGTTACATCTCGGTGGAATGAGTCTCTGGCTGAATGTACTCCTGTGCCTAACCAGTACATTATGGAGTGGAGTTACCCCCATCACCTCACCTCACCTTTTAAATCCACTCGTCAGTTATTTTTCTCCAGTCCTGCCGAATGGTTCCGATACGAAATGTGGTTTGTACTCTTTTCTGTAGATGCTGCCTGGCCTACTGAGTTCCTCTAGTAATTTGTGTGTGTAACTAATCCCGCAGCCCGGGATCGGATAAAAAAAATAAAACAAGGTTGCCCAAAGCCTCCAGCTTAGTCTCAGCCCTTTTCCACTGCAACCGGCCTCCGATTAACAAAAACCTGAAAACATCCCCTTTCTAACCGCCGCCGTAACGGTAGAACAAGGGTCGGCACCGTTCCTTTCAGCACCCACCTGCCGTCGGAGGTCCCTAGAGCGCCACCAGTGATTGGAGGTACAAGCATCGCAACCAGCCTTCAGGGTCACAACATCGACACAAGTCGTCGGAGGACCAGGTAGCGCCACCAGTGGTCGAAGGCCGGAGGTTCAGCGTACAGATTCGCCCGTTTGCCTCTTTCACTGGGATACCCTGAACCTCCACATCAAGAAGAGACGACTGCAATGTTACTTGATGGCCAACAATCATAATTCATCTCAGCGATCAGCTGTCTAAATGATTCATTGACTTTTAGAGTAAGAGTATAGTAGTACGTATATCAGGGTGTTCACTTTACCAGGAGACAAAGACTCCAGCGAGTAGCGGTCACATGTTCACCCCGCGGCAATTCTGGTTTATATTATTAAAACTGTTGTTTATCAAACTACGAAACATCAAGAACGTGCACTGACAGAACTCACTTAAATCAACTCTCCCCTAGAAAGTCCTCCCAAAAAAATTGGCAAAAACATGAGGCATTGATCGTGTGGATAGTCAGAGGCTTTTTTCCCAGGGCTGAGATGGTTGCCACAAGAGGACGCAGTTTTAAGGTGACACAGTTTTAGGTACAGAGGAGTTGTCAGGGGTAAGTTTTTTACTCAGAGAGTGGTGAGTGCGTGGAATGGGTTGCCGGCAACGGTGGTGGAGGCGGATACGATAGGGTCTTTTAAGAGACTTTTGGATAGGTACATGGAGCTTAGAAAAGTAGAGGGCTATGGGTAAGCCTAGTAATTTCTCAGGTAGGGACATGTTTGGCACAACTTTGTGGGTCGAAAGACCTGTATTGTACTGTAGGTTTTCTATGTTTCAGTGTTTCTATGTTCTATCACCCCACTCGAGATAAACACCAAGCTGCCCATTCTACCAACAACCGGCATAGTCGGGCGCAGAGCAGGGTCTCGACATCACACAACACAAGATTCAGTGATGAAACCCGTGATTAGTTTTGTTTGTCCCACTGAAATCTTAAGAACCGTCCTCTGAGGTGTTTCAAATACAAGCGCTCCCACACATGTGACATCACACTGGCGCCCCCACGCGCCTGACGTCACATATGGTCTCCCCACACCGGGATCTGGCGTCACCTGTCATGTACCAAGTGACACACACACGCGCCACTCAGCTCGCAGTAACAGAGGGAACAATCAGTGACCTCCCCCCCCCCCCCCCCTGTCAACAGAGGATTTTGGATCCGTGCTATTCTCATTAGTGCGTTGCGATGTCAGTCACTGGTTACACCCAATAGCAGAGGCGGACCAGCCGTGAGGGCAAGCCTGTCTTCCGCTCCCGACTCGAACTCCTCGTCAAATACGAACAAACTTCAAAGTAAATGCCCCGCTTTTTGATCTATTTCCATTTCCCTCCGAGGGAAGTTAGGGGCGTTTATGAAGCGTCTCCTGCGGCCGGATTCTGATATATTGCTGAGAGGTAGGTGGAGATCGCTTGGCCCATTGGCTTGATGCCGGCTCCCCAGGGAGGGAGGAATCCCAGCAGAAGGAGAACGGAGGCGGAGGCGATTTTATTGAAAGGATAAAGATGGTGTGAGAGTGGGCGGACAAGATGTTTGACCCGGTGGGTACAGGAGGGGCTCATCTGTGGAAATGTCTGAGCCCATGGTGGTGTCGAGCAGAGGGATTCATCACATTGAGGGGCAAACACCGGCAGACTTTCGACCTGCAAGTGGGGCCAATGGTCCGGGCAAAGTGGGAATAGGAGTGACCTTGGGGGGCGTAGACCCTTCTTGGGTCCGCAGGATGTCCGTATGAGTGTTGTAGGGACCGGTGCTTGGAGACCAATTGTGCCCAAACTGTGTCAACTATTTGGCTGAGGGACCAAATTCAACATGGAAGCATCAGGTCAGTAAAAGAATTGATAAATGCAAAGCAATACTTCATATAGTCAAGTGTCTATGTGGGTATTCTTGGGATGCCACATGAAAATATCTTGACCATTCATATTTGTTCAATTAGAATCTTTATGCTTGTGATCAACTTCCATATTTAAATTTAAAATGCTTGGATGTGATACCAGCACAGGCTGTAGTTTTGGTTTTGTGTAAGTTTTGGTTTTACCAAAACAAGTTTTGGTCTTACTGGATAGTAAGGGATAAAATTGGTCCTCTTGAAGATCAGAGTGGTCGGCTATGTATGGAACCAAAATAAATGGGAGAGATCTTAAATAGTTTTTTTTGTTTTTTTTTTTGCGTCTGTATTTATCAAGGAAACTGGCATGGAGTCAATGGAAATAAGGCAAACAAGTAGTGAGATCATGGAACCTGCACAGATTGAAGAGGAGGAAGTGCTTGCTATCTTGAGGCAAATCAGAGTAGATAAATCCCCAGGACCTGACAGGGTATTCCCCTGGACCATGAAGGGGACTAGTGTTGAAATTGCAGGGGCCCGGGCAGATATATTTAAAATGTCGGTATCTACAGGTGAGGTGCCGGAAGATTGGAAGATAGCTCATGATGTTCCATTGTTTTAAAAAGGCTCTAAAAGTAATCCGGGAAATTATATGCTGGTAAATTTGACGTTGGTTGTAGGTAAATTATTGGAAGGAGTACTAATAGATAGGTTGTACAAGTATTTGGATAGACAGGGACTTATTAGTGAGAGTCAACATGGCTTTGTGCGTGGTAGGACATGTTTAACAAATCTATTAGAGTTTTTTGAGGAGTTTACCAGGAAAGTGGATGAAGGGAATGCAGTGGATGTTGTATACATGGACGTCAGTAAGGCCTTTGACAAGGTCCCGCATGGGAGGTTAGTTAGGAAGATTCAGTCGCTAGGTATACATGGTGAGGTAGTAAACCCTCATTCTTGCCTCCAGTCCTACAAATCTCTCGCGGCATTTCACCTTCCCCACTCCCAACATCTTTTCAACCAGACAGATTCACAAAAACACAAGATGCACTGCTAATGCTGGAAGTCTGGAGCGATGTACACGATGTGCTGCAGGAGCCTAAAATGTTGGGAAGATTCAGGTCGAGACCCTTCACTAGGGCTGGAAAGGCAGAAGTACAGACGGGAAGGAAGATTTACAACCTCGCTCTCCCTCTCCTCTCCACCTCAACAAATACAGCACTGTGCAAAGGTCTCAGGCAACATAGCTACAGACATGTGCCTATGACTTTTGCACAGCAATGTTTACTTTTGCACTGTATATTTGTGCAAGTAGGTAATTTCATGCTCGCGTGCAGGGTGGGGGTTTGGAATAGACACCGTTGGTGTCAAGAGCGATTGTGTATAAAACCGCAGAAAAGGATCAGGATGAACTATATTTCATTTGAGACAGACATAGTTTGTGAGTTCACTGGATAGGATTTTGTTATCTGAGGCACTAGAATGGATGAAATGTTGGGTTTCTTCATTAATGTCCTCGGATTATGGCCATCTTTATGCTAGAATATTGAGCAAGCAAGAAAAGGAATTGTTGTGACCTTGCAAGAGATCTTTGTAACCTGCTTATCAACAAAAAACAATGCTTGGAAAGTTCGAGATAGCTAATGTGGTGTCGTTACATAAGGGAAGCAGAGATAGGCTAGGGAACTACTGGTAGATGAACATTTCCAGAGTGCAGAGTCTGCGAATGGTTGGGAATCAGACGGGCAGCGTTGACTTGCAGAGTCAAGTCGTGTAGCCGGTATAGGGTCAGTTTGACAGAGTGGGAAAGCAGTGACAGGCGGAAAACATCGCACCGAGGTGTGTTGTATGAACGAACGATTGATGTGTAGAAAAGTTTCTGACTGGGGAGAAAATCCAGAACTAATATGGACGTGTGTGTATTGGTTTGCATACCCGAAAGGATACCTTGCAGGTTAATTCGGTAGTGGCAAAGGCAAATAAGATGCTGGCATTTATTTCAAGAGGACTCGAATATGATGCCACAGATTATGTGTAGGCCGAGTCGTGGAGTGCAGAACGTGATTACATTTTCTTGATTGGTGAGGGCGTTAACGGTTTCTTGGAGTAAAGGAGATTGGGGTTGTGGAAGAGAACACCCAAGAACAAAAGACGGAAGTGTTCGATAGAACGAATGGCCCATTTCTTCTCCGATATCCTCTGGTTTAATAGCCTTACCCACCGCCATTTGGCAGTACGAATTAAACATGGAACCTTTGCCTAAAACCTGACTGAAGTACCCCTGGACGGCTTCTGCCGTGTATCGTTCACTTAAATTTTTGGTTACCTTCTGGAAACAGCCAGGGAGAAGAGGAATGGAGTCGCCTTCGTCACAATGTCATGCAAGCTATCTGTGCCGCCTCTGTGGTCAGTTATTGTTCTTTGTTATTAGCACCCTCTGCTGGTGGTTTCATATAGGACTTATTTAGGTCATGTGATCTATGTCTCAAGTTGATGACATCATCAGTCGGTATATAAGCAGTTCCCAAGAGCTGAAGGAAAACTCATGCCTTTTTATCCGGCATCATCCTGACGTTCAGGTCTTTGACAGCATCGTCGTTTTACCCTACTGCCTGTTGCTACATTAAAGAAAGTCAACTTGGAACATGTTTCTCAGTGTTGTAAGGAGTTTATCTGCCTGTCAATTCACGCAAAGCGTGTGAAGAGGACAGAAAAGTCAAACGGTGATTTCTAGAATACGAAGAGAATCACGCTTAGAGGCATCTTTAAAGGTAGAGAAGACACGTTTATCGGTATCATTTCATGCTCTGCAACTGGAGAAAAATGCTGCAGTTGCGGTAGCTAAAGCTGAAATATCAGGGGCAGCCATGGAAGAGTAAAATGAGGATCTCAGCTCCAAAACTGATCTTTAAGCCCATGATACAGCAGAGCGTACAAAAGAGTATGAGGAAGAGCAGGCAAAGTGCACAGAAGTATTTAATGACAGAAATCATCCTCAAGCACACCAGTATGCAGAGGCTGAAAAGTCTAATCCTGCTGACAGTCAGAGTATGTCTGACTTTGTCAGGTTTTTTGCAAGATGCGAACTTGTGTCCTCAGGGCTTCTGCAGTTCAGCGATTGTCCTGAGAGTTACAAGGCTTGGAAAGCATCATTCCTGAATGCCATACGAGGTCTAAACCTTATAGACAGTGAAGAGATGGACCTCTTGGTGAAGTGGCTGGGTACCGAGTCAGCTGGACATGTGAAAAGGATAAGAGGTGTGCATTTCCATCACCCGCAGAGAGAGCACAAAATGGAATAGATTTATCCAGTGTTGTGGGTCGCCAGAGGTCATCGAGGATGCGCTGTTCAAGAGAGTGGATAGCTTCCCTAATTTCTATAACAAGTACCACAGGAAAAGAAAGAGAGCTAGGTGACTTGTTAATGGAAGTTGAAGCCGCTAAAATTGACAGGGACCTGCCGGGACTTACTTATTTAGACACAGCCCGTGGTATCAGCCCCATTGTGCAGAAGCTGCCATATAATTTGCAGCAGAGTTGGCTCTCGCACGGTTCTAAGTTCAAGGAAGAGCATAATGTTCCTTTTCCACTGTTTGCCTACTTTGTAGATTTCGTTTGTCAGCAAGCCAAGAGGCGAAATGATCGTAGCTTCTCTCTCATTCCAGTCAGTACTGACCCTCCAGTGATGGGAAAGTCAGCTCCCAAGTCAGATGCCTCCAATGTCAGTCCACAAGACTGAAGTGCCTCCTTATACCTCCTCTTCGGCTGACACAACACGCAAGGGTACAGAGGATCCTGCTAAGCAATGCCCCTTACACAACAAACCGCACACCCTCCAAAAATGCCGTGGATTTAGGGAGAAGTCCATTGCGAATAGGGAGGCCTTTTAAAGCAACATGGGCATCTGCTACCAATGCTATGCAGCATCAGCACATCTAGCCACAGCTTTCCTGTTCTTGAGCACATCAGCACATCTAGCCAAAAATTGTGACATCAGCATAAAGACAGACAGGCAGACATAGTTTATTGATCCCGAGGGAAATTGGGTTTCGTTACAGTTACGCCAACCAAGAATAGTGTAGAAATATAGCAATATAAAACCAAAAATAATTAAATAATAATAAGTAAATTATTCCAAGTGGAAATAAGTCCAGGACCAGCCTATTGGCTCAGGATGTCTGACACTCCGGGGGAGGAGTTGTAAAGTTTGATGGCCACAGGTAGGAATGACTTCCTATGACGCTCAGTGTTGCATCTCGGTGGAATGAGTCTCTGGCCGAACGTACTCCTGTCCCTAACCAGTACATTATCGAGTGGATGGGAGACATTGTCCAAGATGGCATGCAACTTGGACAGCATCCTCTTTTCAGACACCACCGTCAGAGAGTCCAGTTCCACCCCAACAACATCACTGGCCTTACGAATGAGTTTGTTGATTCTGTTGGTGTCTGCTACCCTTAGCCTGCTGCCCCAGCACACAACAGCAAACATGATAGCACTGGCCACCACAGACTCGTAGAACATCCTCAGCATCGTCCGGCAGATGTTAAAGGACCTCACTCTCCTCAGGAAATTGAGACGGCTCGGACCCTTCTTGTAGATAGCCTCATTGTTCTTTGACCAGTCCAGTTTATTGTCCATTCGTATCCCCAGGTATTTGTAATCCACCACCATGTCCACACTGACCCTTTGGATGGAAACAGGGGTCACCGGTGCCTTAGCCCTCCTCAGGTCCACCACCAGCTCCTTAGTCTTTTTCACATTAAGCTGCATATGATTCTGCTCATACCATATGACAAAGTTTCCCACAAAGTTTCAAAGGGTACTGAATGTGGAAGTGAGTGTTCAAAGATTTATCTCGTGAAAGTCTACCCAGCTGGCCAGCAGGAAAAGGCATTTCGGTTATATGCGATACTGTACGATCAGTAGTAAACGCACATTACTCAGAGCTGAGTTCTTTGACCTTTTCAGCATCAAAGGCCACAACTCTGCTTACTCCCTCAGGACGTGTGCTGGTGTGGTTGAGACAACAGGCAGAAGAGCGCATGGCTTTCAGGTGGAATCCATGGACGGGCAAGTTACTCTCTCCTTACCAACACTGATTGAGTGTAACGCGATTCTGAATGATCGCTCTGAAATCCCCACACCGGAAGCAGCACTGTATCATGCACATCTGAAACCTCTAACGCAAAAGATCCCGGAGCCCGACCTTAGGCTCCCATCATGATCCTGCTCGGAAGAGACATCATAAGGATCCATAAAGTACGGAAACAGATAAATGAGCCACATGACTCCCCCTGTGCTCAAAAACTGGACTTGGGATGGGTAATTGTTGGCAACGTCTGTCTAGGAAATGTCCACAAGCCGGCCACTGTGAGCGCCCACTGTACCAACACTCTGGAAAATGGTCGCCGCTCTGTCTTTGAACCATGCCCTAATTGCTATGTCGTAAAGGAGAAGTGGTACGGCAGCAAGGCCCCAGGTCTCCCCACACCTGCCCATGTGAAGGGACCGACATATGACGACTACAGAGAACACCTGGGATGTAGAGTCTTTCAAAAGACAAAAATTGATAACAAGATGGGCCCTTCAGTTGAGGATATACTCTTTCTGAAGACTATGGAACAGGGAGCCTATAAAGATGAGGACAATAGCTGGGTAGCTCCCCTGCCATTCAGAGAGCCATGACCTCGCCTTCCTAACAACAGGTCACAAGCAGCAGACCGTCTTTCTTCGCTGCGCCGATCCTTTAACAAGAAGCCTGAGATGAATGATCATTTCATCTCATTCATGGAAAAGATATTCCAGAATGGCCACGCAGAGGTAGCTCCTCCCCTTGGAAGAAATGAAGAATGTTGGTACCTCCCTTGCTTGGGGTTTACCTTCCAAAGAAACCAGGCCAGATTCAGGTCTTTGATTCAAGTGCTCAACACAAGGGAGTCTCACTGAATCAGGTCCTCCTGACCGGCCCGGACCTCAACGACAGTCTTCTTGGAGTACTTATCCGCTTTCGTAATGACTTTATTGCCATCACAATGGACATACAACAGATGCTCCACTGTTTTGTCATCAGGCCGGAAGACAGAGATTTCCTGAGAGTTCTTTGGTATCGAGAGAACAACCTGGAAAATGACATCACCGATCGTCGCATTACAGTGCACGTCTTCGGGAATAGTCCATCGCCAGCAGTCGCCATTCCCTGTCTCAGACGAGCTGCTGAAGAAGAGGAGAGGGAGTTTGGCAAGGATGCAAAGCAGTTCGCTGAAAGAGACTTTCATGTTGATGATGGACCTTGTCCACATCAGAGGCTGCTATCGACTTGCTCAAAAGAACGCAGAACATGCTGGCCCACTCCAACCTCAGGCTACATAAAATAACCTCAAAGATCATAGAGGTTATGGAGGCATTCCCAACTGAGGATCAAGCCAATGAACTTAAAGACCTGAATCTTGGTGTCGACTCTCTACCTATACAGCGCAGCCTTGGACTTTGCTGGGACTTTCCCAGACACTTTCCCATTTCAGGTGGCAGAAGAAATTGAAGTTCTACCTTTCGACATCGCTTGTAGGGTCTTGTCGTCAGATGCCTTGCAATTCTCGTAGCAGACGGTGTAGCAAATGTTTAGAAAACTCTCGGTGATGTTCCTGTAAAATTTGTTTAGAATGGAAGTTGGGGTGGCCTCGCTGACCTACTCGGGAAATGGAGGCGCTGGTTTGCTTGTTTGACTAAAGATGATGCGTTGAGGGGCCAGGTTAGGTCGTCCATTATACGCACTCCCAGAAACATGGTGCTTCTTGCTCTCTCTGGAGGAGACGTTTATATGCAGTAATGAGCAGTAATGATGACAGTCTTCTGCTTGCCTTTGCTTGCTATTTTAATCAGCAGTAGCACATTCGCCACTCCACAGTTTACTGAAATCTCATTTGTGGATATGTATGAAGCAAAAATATCTTAAGAGCCTCTGCAATATCCCACTGAGACCCACTTTGTCATGCCCTGGAGATGTATCCATCTTAATACACTGTAAGGGTCTAACACCTCCACCCCACTAGTTCAGATGTAGTCCAAGACATCGCCACTCCTGCGTTTACTTCACTTCCATCCGTTTCGACACAGTAAAATATAAAGAGCTATATTCATTATGAAATTCTCTATTGCCTTTGTTTCACACACAGGTGGTCATGCTGATCGTGAACAGTACCTATTTTCTCCCCAACCACTCTTTAACTCTTCATCTATTGGGCACTTGTCTCATCTTGCCTATCAGAACCTTCTCATATCCATCTTTCCCCCTCCTAGGTTGAACAGCACTTGTACATTTGTAGATATCAAGAGATTAACTGGTTCAAGATGACTTATGTGTGAGGTATATGACTCCCACTTTCTCAACCAGAGCCTCAGAAACCCTCATCAACTAGGTTTCCTGAAACCTGCCAGCCTTGTCCTTCACCCGAAGAGAAACATGCAGGCCCTGAACTCCTGAAATTACGCTTTTGAAGCCTCCTACTTGGCAGATACATCGTTCCTGTAAACACTCTTGCCCAGTCAAACAATGCAAGATCTTGATTAATGGCTCCCAAATTTGCTCTCTTCCTGTTCAGGATCTTAAAGGATTGCATTCTTCTCCATATCCATTTTAAAACTTTCAGAATTCTGGCTATTGGAGCCAAGACGCTCATCGACAGATCCTTCTGCCGCTTACCCTACCTTATTTCTCAGGAGGAGGTTCAGTGTTGTACAGACTCAAGCAGTACTTCTATAAATTGATAATAAAGGAAGCTTTCTCAGACACATTTCACAAATTCATCTCCATGCCATTCACAGTATGATAGGCATAGTCAATATTACAAAGTTAAAATCTCTTAATAGTACTTCCTTATTATGTTTACAACAGCTGCAGTCTCTCTGCATTTCTGTGATTCCAATTCCTGCTGACTGTTTGGGTTTCTATAATACCATATCCTTATGGCTAAGTGGTATCCATAAGGCCTCACTAGATGATTCAACTCAGAATGATGCGCTCTCAATGGAGCATTATTATGTCCTTTGCCCTCTGGTGGGTAAATCTCTCACCTTCCTTACCTGCATCTTTGTATCCTGGAACATTGAGCTGCCCATTCTGCCCTTCTCTCAGCCATGTTTCTGTTTTGGCTGTGATTGGACTATAAGATAAAGGGGCAGAATTAGACCATTTAGCCTATTGAGAGTGCTGCACCATTCCAAGATGGCTGATTTATGATTCTCTCAAAACCACCCTTGCCTTTTACCATAACCCGTTCACACACTGACTTATCACAAAACTATCAACCTTCATTTTATACCCAATGACTTTGCTTACAAAGCTGTCTGCGGCAATGAGTTTCAGTTTCCCTACCCACTGACTGAAGACATTATTCTTCATTTCGTTTCTGAATGGACGTCCTTCCATTCTGAAACTGTGTACTCTGCTCTTAGATGCCTCCACTGCAGGAGACATCCTCTAAACGAACACTCCACATGCCTTTCAACATTAAATAGGTATCACTGAGATCTCCCCTCATTCTTCTGAATTCCAGCGAGTACAGCTCGGGCATTAACCCTTTCATTTCTGGAATAATTCCTGTGAACTTCCTTTGGAGCATCTCCAATTCCAGCGCATCTTTGCTTCGATATGTGGTGCACAGCTGTTCTCAATGCTGCAAGTGCGGTCTGTCCAATGCCTTGTTGAACTGCATCTTTTTATTTTATACTTGTCCTCTCGAAATAAATTTTAACATTGGATTGATCTTCCTTACCACCTACTTAAACGACAAGTTGATATTTAGAACTCTTGCAGGTGGACTCCCAGCTCCTTTTGCACGTCGGTTTTTTAGAACTTTCTCGCTGGTTCGAAAATAGCTTAAGCTATTACTGCTTATATGTATACCTATGCACATAATTGTTCTGCATTGCATCTACCCATTCCCCCAATCTGTCTTGGTCCTTCTGCAGTCTCTTTGCGTCCTCACACTACTTGACCCTCCAGCTATATTCAAATAGTCTGCAAACTTGACAACAAAGCCAATCATTTGTCAGCCAAATTATTGACTTATAACGCGAAAAGAAGTGATCCAGCAGTCCCCAAGTTTACACACACCTGCGTTCATCCACCTGACCTGTCAAGCCTCTTACATTGAAGTAAATTTAGTTTAAATCAATCGTCTTTTCGCTCCTTTGTCTGTGCTCTTGTCTATCCTGTTGACTAAATTTGCTATCATTGATGACAGCATTAACTCAAGATCACACTGCCTGCCACTTCCATTTGCACCCTTCCTAGAACCATTAGCGTATCTCTAGGATATTACACCACTTTCCAGTTTGAGAGCAAAACATCTCTTGTGTACAAGTTTTCCTACTCCAGAGTAAATTGCAGAGATCCAAGAACAGCTATCTTGCTCCCTGCATCATTTTCTCGGTCACATATTCATCTGAGTTACCGTTATATTTCTAGCCTCCCAAGTACGTGCCCGTGGAAGAAATCTAGAGATCACTGCTATTGATGTGGCGTTTCTAATTCGCTCCTAATTCTCTCTATTTACTATGAAGAAGCTCAACCCCCTTTTTACCATGCTACATGTACCACGAGCTATTGAGAATTTTCTGTAGCCACTCCAACACGGTTCTGATCCTAGTGCTCAGGAGACAACACACCATCCAGGTATCTCTTTTACAGCTACAGAATCTTGAATCTTCTTTCAATGCTGTCCCGCCGGATATTTCCTCCCCTGCTGGGTATCAGAGACACTGTCAGTGCCAGTAGCCTGGCTGCTGCTGCTGCTGCTGTGCCCGATAAGTGATTCAGACATCAGTATTCTAAAAGAGTGCTTGTTGTGAGGGGAGCAGACACTGGGAGGCCCTGCACTGACTCTTCCTCTTCTCTTTGCTGGTGGCCACCAAACTTATCAGCATTCTATACCGTGGGAGTGACCATCAGCTTAATGACCTGGTCTCAATGCCCTAGACGATCCTTGGTTGGTCGATCACCACCACCATTTCCTTCACCCCTTCAGTCAAGAGCTGCAGCTGGTGCACTTCCCTCATGTGAAGTTACCGGGGACGTGACCGACACCATGATCTTCCATAACTTAAGGCAGTGTATGTCACTGCAAAAGCAGCCAGACAAAAGGGAGAGGAACCCTGAGAAAACCTCTGAAATTTGAATTCGCAGAGACAACTCTTCATCTGCCATTTCTCCGTCCACATTTCCAGTTGGTCTGCGTTCTGCTGAATCTTATGCCAACCCTCCTTACTAAGCACAACCGCAACAATTTTTGCATCAGTGGTGTAGTTTCTAGCCTTGGTGATTTATCCACCTTAGTGTTCTTAGAGAGACCTGACACCCCCACCAGCTGGTTAGCAACATACCGTGGAATTTCTCTTTGATGAATACTGGCGAGAAATATTTATTTGGTGCTTTTCCCATTTCCTCTGGCTCCAGGCATACGCTCCCTCTTCAGCCCATGAGTTGTCCTACATTCCGACCTTCTCCGCGGAGCCTCTTTTGTTTCTAATGTATGTACAAAATGCTATGGTAAACCCTCCACTCTTGCTCAACAAAATCATCCCTCCTCCCCCACCATCATTCAGCACTGCTGCTCTGTAATTTACATATTGCTGAATAATTATCAAGGGCCTCGTGTAAGTTCCACTTCCTAAACTTTCCATACAGGTCCTTTTTCTTTTTGCCTGCATTGGCAACATCTCAGATCACCCAATGTTCTCAGGTCTTACATCCTTGTCTCTCTCCCTCACAGAAACAGTCTGAATTATGACCCACCTTTCTTTAAATAACGCTCACTGGTGAGATGTGAGTTCACCCAATCAGAGTTGCTCCCGATCTCTACTCTCCCCATTTCCTGCCTAACATAGTTCTCCTGAGCTTGGAACACACACCAAATGCTGGAGAAACTCAGCAGCCTGGGCAGCATATATGGCAAAAGTTGAACAGTCGACATTTCTGTCCAGGTCCCTTCATCCGCAGTGGAAACAAAAAGTAGATGAGGTCAGAGTGATGTCGGGGAGCGGAGGAAGAAGTACAAGGCGTTAGGTTATCATTAGCTCGCCCCCAGTTTAGCAATTTTCTCCAAGAATATGTTCTTCTTTGTCTGTTATCAAAATGGCCTCTCAGGGAAATAAACCATTTGCAAGATCTCTTCAATGTCCTTAATGCAGCTACCCCTCCCACCACCCCTAGCAACGAATTCTGCACAAATTCTATGTTCAAAAATTAACCACAACATCTTCCTTATAATTTCCTCCAATCACCTTAGAATTATGTCCCCTCGTTTTATCCACACCCACCGTGGGAAATATTATCTGGCTGCCCCCTCGGTTTATGCCTCCTATAATCTTGTACAACTCTTTCATCTGTCATCCTGCTGCCCTCCAAAGAGAAAAGTCGTAGCTTACTCCACCTATCGTCAAAAGACATGTTCTGTGGATACAGTGTATAAAGTAGATTTATTGTCAAAGTACATATGTGTCACCCTGAGATAAATTTTCTTGAGGGCAAACATAATAAATACAAAGAAACACAATGGATCAAGGAAGAACTGCACGCAACTCAAACAGGCAAAACATCAACGTGCAAACGACAGCAAAGACAACAAGTTGTGTAAATTTAATTTAACAAACAACAACAAAATACAATGGCAATAAATGCAAAGTAAATATCGAGAACATGAGCTGCGGAGTCCCTGAATGTGAGTTCATTGTTGCCGTGGGCAAAGTTACCCCTCTGCTTCAAAAGCCTAATCGTTGAGGGGTAATAGCTAATTCTGAACCTGTTGCTGGGGGATCTGAGGCTCATGTTACTCCTTCTTCATGGCAGCATCGAGAAGCGAGCATCACTTGGATGATGGGTCCTTGATCATGGATGTTGCTTTCCTGTGGACAACGCTCCTTGTAGATGTATTCAGTGGTGGGGAAGACTTTACCTGCGATTGTCTGGCTGCATCCACAACTTTTCATTGGCTATTCTCTTCAATAGCATTGGAGCTTTCACACCAGACCATGATGCAACCATTCATGATATGCTCCACTTTGCATCCATAGAAGTTTGTCAAAGTTTTAGATGATATTTTAAACCTGCTGCAAATCTGCATATATAGGCTGTAAATGCTACTAAAGTTTTCAAGATCCCAAAAGAAAAAAAGAAAATTCGCTGCTCTCAGCCTCTACACGAGGAATCCCAGTCAATATTGGGGAAATTACAGTCACACGCCAATCGGTTATTTTTATAACTTTCCATAATCTGACTAAGTTTCTGTTGCTGTCATTACAAAACCCTTTGGAAACTGAAACACACGAAATCTCAAGATGTTCCTTTATCAACACTCCGTTAAGTCCTGAAAGATTCCCAGTGGGAGAGAAATGTTTGATAGTGTCCCTGAATTGCAGACTAGACTGAGGGTTTGATATCATTAGTGGGCACAGGATCATTATGAGATGGGGTACACCATTCAAGCCATCAAGTCTATCCTAGCTCCTGGTACAATATTCCTTCTGTCCCGTTCCCTCTTTCTTCCCACAGCCCGGCAGGTTATTTTCCCTGCAGTACCTGTCCAGTTTCTCTTTGAACACGCTGATTGGTTGCTCACACCATCTCAGTTAGAGTAGAAATTAAAATTTCACCCTTGCCCCTTTAACCCTTTGTCCTTGGGCCACAAATCATTGTCCAATGAACAGTGAACAGTACAGCACAGGAACAGTGCCCTCAGCTCACAGTGTATTGACCGTGATGCCAGTTTAAACTTCATGTTTGCCTTCATGTTGTCTGTGGCCCCGAATGGACTAAATCCCGCAAAGGACCTATTCACCCTACTACTCTTTCAGAGACCCAATACCGCCTTCTCCTTACTATCAAACGCCAGACAGTGTCACCATACTCTCGTCCTGATCTCGTTTTCTTCTGTGCCTTCTCCTTCATGAACACTAATGAATGCAAAATATTCATGTTGCACCTTGCATTCTAACTCTGAATCCAGCCATAATCCCCTATCGTCCTTGACTGGTCCTGTCCTCTCTGCCGTACATTGCTGTTTTCAGTGTTTGCTTAACATTTCTTGTAATTCTCCTTGATCCTCTTCACTGAGGATATTTCCGGGCCAATGTTCACTCTCCTGGCTCACAGTGTGACTTGCTTCTTGCTTCCAGTATGTTCCTCCAAGACCCTGTCCAATTCCAGTTTCTGAAACCTTGCATATGCCTCCTCTTAGTTTTTTAACTAGATGCAATACCAGTCATCATCTTAAGTTCTCGCATGTCCCCGTCCTTCTTCACCTTCCATACAGGGACAGGGAACTCCTGAATTCTGACCGGCTGGACTGCAAGAGACTCTCATGTATCAGAAATGGACGTAACCAGTAACATCGTCTCCCAGACTACTCTCTACAATTCTTGCCCAATTCTCCTGTAATTTCCTTCCCGAAATTTGCATTCGTCCACCAGCAAGTCCAGTCTTATTCTCATCAATAATTGTTTTGAAGTCTCCAGAATTATAATCGTGAAATATTTCCCAATGAAAATCCAATCATCTCGCGAGGCTCCCGATACTAGGTCAAGTATGTAACCCTCCCTGATGGACCATCTACATACCGTTTCTGGAAACCTTCCTGAATACAACTCACAAATAATGCCCCATCCAAAGCTCAGATGGTATGGGAGTCCCAGTTCAATGAACATTGACTTCTCCAACTTCCATTAATGCCCCTCCTCCCCTTCTTGCCCCATCCCTGACATATTTAGTTGTTTGACTGTTCTCCATCTTCCTCTGGTGTTCCCACCTCCTTTCTTTCTCCTGAGGCCTCCCGTCCCATGATCCTTTCCCTTCTCCAGCTCTGAATCACTTTCGCCAATCATCTTTCCAGCTCTTAGCTTCATCCAACCCCTCCGGTTTTCTCCTATCATTTCGCATTTCCCCCTCCCCCCACTACTTTCAAATCTCTTACTAACTGTCAACGTTTCGGTTAGTCCTGACGAAGGGTCTCGGCCCAAAACGTCGACAGCGCTTCTCCCTATAGATGCTGCCTGGCCTGTTGTGTTCCACCAGCATTTTGTGTGTGTGTTGTTTGAATTTCCAGCATCTGCAGATTTCCTCGTGTTTGCTGACATATCTGTTGATCGCTTATTGGCTATTGGTAGGCCTGCAGTCTAATCCCATCACAGTGATTGCACCTTTCTTATTCCTGACTTTTACCCACATTATCTTACTGGATGAGCCTCAGGGATTACCTTGACCTTGTGACATTCTACTTGATCAGCAGTACAGCTCCCCAACCTCATTCACCTCTCTCTGCTCTGTCTGAATCATCTGAATCTTGGAATGTTTCGCTACCAGTCCTGCCCTTCTCTCAGCCAGAACTTTGTACTGGCTGAATTACTGTGCCAGGAACTAATTCAGCCCTAAGTACGGCTGCGTTAACTGTTCTACGCTCGGCACTGAAGTAAACTCACATCTGCCCTTCAGTGCCCTTGTGCTCATTAACGAGGGCTCATCTTGACTTCCTTTCGGCATTCCACGACCCCGTCTCTACATTCCACTCAATGTGACTTACTGTAGCTCTAGTTCCCAACCCGAACTCACCCTGCACCTCCGCCTGCTACATGATAAAACTCTCCAGAGTGGCTCCAGCAAAATTCCCTGCGGGAATATTAGCTTCTCTTCGGTACAGGTGTAACCAATCGTCTTTGCACGTCCCAAATGTCCTGGAAGAGAGCCCAGTGATCTGTGTACCTGATGCCATCTCTCCTATCCTTGATTGCTGGTCACACATTTAATTCAACGACCCTACCATCTCTTTCCTTGCTCCCATTTGACATCGGAATTAATCCTGTGATCAGCTGCTTCTTAACATTCTGAGCAACTCTCTAAATTATCTTTGCAGGACCCGTTTTCTCTGTTCTTAGTTCTAATAAGCACCATGATCTCTAGCTGCTCATACTGCCCTTTCAGAATGTCCCGAGCAGTCTCAGAGACATCCTTGGCCCTGGCATGATGGGGGTAACGTACCAGTCTGCAATCTCACTCATTTCCACAGATACATCTGTCTCTGTCCACCCCACCCCCGACTAAAGTGCCTGCTGCATATGATTAACATCCTTCCATCCCTGTATATCCATGTGCTTTCTGATACCTCTTAGTTTTAAAAATCAGTCAGTGTTCATTTTTTATTCAACTCCGGGCATTTGTACATGCATTCGCAATCATTCTCTCTCTCTCTCTCTCTCTCTCTCTCCCTCTCTCTCTCTCTCTCTCTCTCTCTCTCTCTCTCTCTCTCTCTCTCTCTCTCTCTCTCTCTCTCTCTCTCTCTCTCTCTCTCTTCGTCTCTTTCTCTATCTCTGTATCTCTCACAGAGCTGCAAATGAAGGTAACGGTCCTTATCTTCAATTGTAAATAGGTTAGAATTCTGTCGCAGAAAGATCGTTCAAGGTGGAGGTGAGGAGGACCTACAGGTAGAGAAAGAGGGAAAAAAGAGGATGAAGGAAAGGTCGGGTTATTACGGGAGCAGGAGTGGTTGATACAGAACGAAAATATAGTCCAAGCTCAGGCAGGTTTATCGGAACCGGCAAGCAGGTTAACAGGTTGTTCGCGTCCAGCCTCAATTTAACCGGGCCGGTCGTGCGGTACAAACGGGATTTCTCTGGGATGGTGAGGCAGCGATGCCTTCGGGATCAGCTGTGAACATCTGTTTTGTAACGCTAAGGCAACACACAGAAGATGACGAGTAAACAGTTGTTCCGACTCTGATGAAGGGTCTCGCCCCGAAACGCCCCGACTGTTTACTGTTTACCACCTGGCCTGCTGAGCTCCTCCAGCATTTCGTTTCGGGCCGAGATCCTTCAATAAGATCTGATTTTGTGTGCGCTGCTTTGTATTTCGTGCATCTGCAGATTTTCTGGTGTTCACATTGTTTCCACTTACCCACAATACGGAATAGGGAGAATGACTGCAGCTCATTTGTAAAACTTTACATCTTTTATTTCTAACGTTTATTGAGTTTCAAAATCCGATTCAGTGGGTATTTCACAGCATTCTTCAGTTCCTCTCGGAATTTGCTCTGAGTCAGGGAGTAGATGCAGGTGTTGGTGCAGGAACTGAGAATCTGCAACATTTCCGATGAGTGTTCTATGAAGTAACGGGGATCGGTGACGGAATAAACAAAGCTCATTGCAATTCGTCTATAGATAGAAAATACCACATATGTTCCCCAAAACGATATGAAGCTACCGGTTATGCTGAAGAGCAAAACGATGGATTTGCGTCGGTTCTCCATCTCCCGGTCCCTGTCATTCTCTCCACTCTTTTGTCCCCGGAGCCCCCTGCGGGCTCGACTGGCCGCGAGAATCCGCCTGACAGTCAGAATATTGAACAGCAAAATCAGAAAGAATGGGAGACAAGGGGTTAATATGCGATCAAAAATCTCAAATGCTGCCCATGATGGAGAGTTTTTGAAGCTCGATGTAAGAACACAATGCCAGGGAACACCATCAATTATTTCCCTAGCCCTGAAAATAAAGCCCCATGGGACGGTCTCCAAACAGACCAGCACACTCACTGTCCCGATAACCACAGCCGCCGTCCTCTCGGTGCAATATTTTGTTTTCAGCTTCTCACAGCAAATAGCGACAAATCGATCGACGGTGAAAGCGACAGTCAGCCAGACTGAGCCCACAGTGCTCGCAAAAAGCAACCATAGACCGAGTCTGCACACAGGAGTGATCCACAGGAATGATCGGGGAAAATAAATCCGAGCCGTCATCCTCAGCAGCGGATCCGAGATAACGACCAGGAGATCGGCCGCTGCCATTCCCACCAGGTAGCGAGTGATACATTTGGAGAGACCGCACTTTCCCCGGTACAGGATCACAATTGCCGCCAAATTCGCTGCAAGAGAGACAGGGAACAGCAAGTTGAGAAAATACCGAGCAAAAAACAATGCAGCAGCTTCTGGGGATCCTGTAATATTTCCACTTTACTGTTGCATTTAGCGGTCGAGAGTGCAGAGCTGGCGGAGACAGAGAAGGAGATTACGCTGTAAAATAAAGTCAATATGATCTGAATACGGATTCCTCACTGAATGCAGAAATGTGAAGTGGCAGCGGAAAGCTAAAACTGGGAAACTTGGTGGTTCAGTCTGAAGTCCGTGATCCGGACTCCGGGTTTTCGGGCGGTCCCTTGCTGCGGTTGGACTTAACTAGAAACACCTGAGGCTCATATTGGAACTGGGAATATAAGTGGCCCTGGTACTGAGTGAGGTTGGGGGTTGTCTTGTCAAGATACTCATGGCACAGATGGCTAGTGGAAGGCTAGAACGGGCTCTTGCCATCCTTGGGGCCGCGTTGGAGAACCATGGCTTCTGGGAGCCTTGCTGGTAGTAGTTGGAGCGGTCATTGCGGTATGGATTCAGCTGTTTCCCAAGCCAGCTGGGTGGCTGTCAGCCACTGTGAGCTCGGTAAGGATCCGGTTGCTTCCGTAGCCAACCAAGGCTGCTGGCCGTAACGGCTACTCGAAGCTACCCCGATGCAGAGCTAAAACTGTCTGTCGTTCCTTGGTGTTTGCCTGTTCCTGTCCTCGCCCTCGTGGGGTAAGTCTGACCGTTCTGTTATTACCCTGCGGGGGAATCTGTCTTGTCTTGTCTTTGCCTCCGTCGGGTAGGTCAGGCCGTTCTGCCGTTACCCGACAGATGGTACTGCCCCACCTTGGTGTGGAGTTATAGTTGAGTCCCGACTTGTCGGTGGATAAGTCCCTGCTCTATGCCTGTGTACTGTCCCATCTCATGTCTGTGTCTTGCAGTTGGGTCCTGATTCAACATCCGACTTATGACAGGAGACTACCTCCTCAGAGTCAATACTAGATGGAACATTTCCGCGTCTCGGCTATGGATATGGACGCTGATGGCGGGATTTTTCCATTAGACAATCGTTAACTTCCATGGCAATCCCTGTCAGCGACAGAACAGCAGAAGGACGGAACAAAAACAGGAAGCACTCGAGACGCTCATCCTGGAAAAACAGAATATGTGGGAAACAGTTGAAGAACCTCTCCTCAGAACTGTTCTCAGAGAGACCCCTGACTTCTCTTTCCATACAAGCTGCTTGGGAGTTAGTGCTTCCTGCATTCCCCGAGTGTATTTCCTGTTCCAGCATTTGCCACCTCGCTGAGTTTACAACAGAACATTGACTGATTCCAACAGATACAGCGCAGTCCGACACAGACAGACATGACGCCTCCCACTGAATCCATCGCAGGGAAGCAGGGAAGAGGAACGCAACCCCCAGCAGCAAACTCTATGCCGCAGTCAGATGTCTGTAACAGCGTCAGATGTAGGTATCATATAATACATTTCACAGTATTGATAACTATGTAGCACTACGTCGGTCGTGTTAATTGACTCGGTGACGAGTTCATTCTGGTGTCCATCTATTGTTTATATTCAGTCATAGCGCACACACTTACTAAAAATCCACAAGACTTTCGTTTTGCAACACGATGCTCCTCGCATTTGCTAAAGTGTTAACTCCAATCGATGGCTTGACTCTTGCATCTGACTCAGACAATCGCTCACATTCAAATGCAGACAATCAGTTGGCGTAATCTCCGCGGGCTCTATAAACACAATATTTGCAAATACAGTGCAGCTACTACTAGACCAAAAGCACAGAGATCCGAACATCCCATTATTGATCGCAAACCTCTGGACGAACGCTGGCTGACCTGCTCAGTCCCACAGAAATAATGCGATTGGCTGAATTCCTGCAGCGGTTTTTGTTTAAATACAAATCCCACAATCTGTAGTCCCGGTGTTTCCACTCCATTCCTGAAATGCGGAATACTGGGACTGGAATATGACAGTTTAAAACAGCGGCAGAATCAATTACAATATTAAGATTAAACTCCTGCGGCTTACCGGGAATTCCAAAGGCAGAAATAAAAGGATAGTAAACGTCCCGTATCCGCCAGATGACCGGATACACCATTTCAGTGAGAATCTGTGACTTCTGTTACTCCGGCTGACGCATTCAAAGCGGCTCGAAATTATATAGAGGATCTGTCTCCAGAGATACGGTTATACACCTCAATGACTTTCTTAGTTACGGTTTCTTGAACAAACCCTTTATTCAATACCATTCAATACCATATTGGGGCGGTTGGAGACAAGTACATCAAAATTCTTTGGCATTACGTCAGCAGTATCTCGGGTGGAAATAGGCGGGTGGATTTATTTGAAAGACTGAGCTTTGTCACGGAGCAGCTACATTTACATATTTCAGATTTTTTGTTGGCTAATTATTCATCTCCGAACGGAGACCAGCGACTCTGACCGATCCCTACCTCTGTCCCTGCAGTTTCCCAATTTGAACTGTCCGTCAGTCCTCCAGCTTCTTCCTGATCGCGCGCACGCACGCACACACACACAGACACACACACACACACACACACACACACACACACACAGACACAGACACAGACACAGACACAGACACACACACACACACACACGCACACACACTCAAGCGCGCAAACACAGATTCGAACAAATACACAGTGGAGAGACCGAGGTCAGGATGGAATCGGTCAAACGAGCAGGTTGCTAATGTACAAACACCAGAAAATCTGCAGGTGCTGGAAATCCCAAGGCAACACAAGGAACCCTGCTGAGTTCCTCCAGCGTCTTGTGTATCATGTTGCTGATGTAACAATCGTTAATGGGCATCTCAAAAATCAAAAGAAATTGGGCAGAGGTATTTCAATCTGCAAAGGAATGGACAGACCGATTAAATATAATTTTTTTATAAACAGTACTGGAAACAGGCAGGTGAATAGATGCAGCATGTCTGGGAGGGAGAGAGGGAGAGAGAGAGAGAACACTGACAGATAGATCGACATGCGGGCAGAAACACAGCCAGAAACCGATGGGCAGATTGCAGGATTGTGATGTTTCTCCTGTATCTTCTAGTCTCCGGTGCAGATTGAGAGTTCGGGATTGACTCTCTGCTGATCAGATTCTGACGTCTTGAGTGAATGTCGGTTTGATTCTCCACCGGTCAGTCTACGATACAGTGTGACAGTGTAGGTTTCATGCTTTTCCGGTCGGTCAATGACACAGTGTGAGGATGTGGGGTTCATTCTGTATCTGCCAAATCACTGTGTACAGAATTGCTTCCTGATTTTAGCCTGAAATTTCCCTTTAACCAGTCTTCAGCTCTGGCCCCAATTCCTTGTTGATGGATTAATTTTGAAGTAGTTGTTGACATCCAACTTACCTACACCCTTAATGATTCTAAACACTTTTGTTTTATCTCCACTCGTCCTACGTCAACTCAGGCTAAAAAGATTCAATCCTCTCAATCTTTCTGCGTAGTGCATACACTGAAGTCCTGCAATGAGTCCAGTCGACTTTCTGTGAACTCTCTCCAGTGCCTTCACATCCCTCACAACATACAGAAATCAAAATTGTACACAATACTGAAGGTATGGCCTCAAAAGTGCATTTCATAGCTTAGGGAGAACATCTCCTTATATAGCCCACCATTACATTTGCCTTCCGAATTTCATCCTCTGCTATATTATCTGTCGTCGGCAGCGCTTATTCATCCTCGTGTTTTGAAACACAAATATGTCACTTTATTAATCTATAAAAGGAAATCGCATTTAAATTGATATTGATGATTTATTCGTACCTCTCTAAATTCTTGTCTCTTGGTGCAATCAGTGAGCTCGTTCGGCTGTTAACCGAAATATTGGTGATTCGAGCCCACCCAGGGACGCTGGTGATCAGGTAGCTTTCTTAGTCTCATACAAGAGGAAAGTGTACAGGTGCATCTCTGGAATGAAGTATAAGGTCGAAACCCTTCGTAAGGATCTTGATGCAGCCTAGCCTGCTGAATTCCTACAGCAGTTTGTGTGTGTTGCCGGGATTCCCAGCATCTGCATATTTCCTCGTTTGTGATTCGACTACTGCACTGTGAAGTCTCTGCCATGGATGCCACCCTGAAGAAGCTTCCCTTTGACGAGAGTTCAGAGAAACCCTCTCTCACTGCTCTCCCTCTGAAATCTCAGTGTTTGTCTCTGTAGCGTTTCATTGTCAGCTGGGCAAACCTGCGCTGTCCGGAGGCCGGCGCTCCCTACTGCTGCCGCAACGGGCTCAGTGGGAATTGAATCTGTTCTACATGTTTCAGTCACATACACCGAAATACAGTGAAACGCTTCTCTTTCTCACTGTTCATGGAGATGAAATTATTACGCAGTGTATTGGGACAGAACAAGGTGAAGCAGAAAACAAAATGAAGAATAAAGTGTAACAGTGACAGGGAAAGCACGGCGCAGGTAAATAACAAGGTGCAGCTTCATACCAACGTAGATTGTGAGGTCAAGTGTCCATCACATCGTACCAGGAAACCATTCAATAGACACAACAGCGGGACGGAAACTATCCGTGAGCCTGTGATACGTGGTCTCAGTCTTTTGCACCTTCTGCCGGATGGAAGAGGGGAACGAGAGACTATCCGGAGTGCGTTGTGTGTTTGGTAAGAAATCTGTCTGTTCGATATGACCAGAAAGTATGTATTCCTTCGAGCGGAGTCCCCTTGGAACTAACAGACTACCGGAGTCTAATGTATTTTTCATTTAGTTTGGGGTCCTCGATCATTTTGTTGGTTTCAACCTACATGACGGACCACGATCATCGTACACGATGGATCAATCTTCTTAAATAGTGTGAATGATAACTAATAAAAACTCTTACATTTACAGCAAATTGCCCATGAATTAGACTGAGTCGACTACTTGCCGCCATGTTCAGTGTTCTGTAAGAGGGTTTTTTTCTTGTCTAAACGTGTACAAACTGTGATGTCCAGGAGCTCGGATCAACTGCTTGGGAAGCGGCTATCCTCACGACTGTACCATCATCGCCCCATGATGTTAATGAGATTCAGTTACTGAATGGTCTCTTGTCTTACAAGATTCTGTAATTCGATTACACTGGACAACAATTGTTTTCAAAAGCTTTGCTTCCTCAGAATTTTTCTTTGTTTGTGATAGACTCCTTGAAGATGAACAAAAATATAATTTCAGACTTCTTGTTTCATGTAGGAATTTGGAGAAACAACACATTAACTTTTATAGAATATAATGTGTTTAATTGCATAATGCTGTTGATGCTTTTCAATAGTTCAACCACGTTACAAATATTTTGTTAATGATTTTCATTTGTACTCAGTGTCTGAGGCTTTGGTGACATGTTGCATTTCATGGTTTTGTATCCTTGAAGCATGCTTTCAACCAGCTGCATGTAGTTTGTTGCTCTGTAGAGGCCGAAAAAAATTTCAACAACTTCCTTGAATGCCTTCCATGTGATTTTCTCCGGTCCCACTAGAAATTCTTCAAATTGCCTGTCATTGATGACCTGTTTCATTTGTGGACCAACGAAAATGCTTTCCTTAATCTTGGCATCAGTTACTTTGGGAAGCATCTGTCTCAAAAATCAAAATCCTTTATAGAAAGTTTCGTGCCTGGTGATAGCAAATTCCATCCTTACAGTCCTGAACCCAGTTATCATTACTAAAACCTGTCCTGCCATGCAGCAGCCGTGTCGCCTGAGCATCACCAAGCATGCCTGGACAAGAGAGGAAACTTTCCAGCTTACATTTTAGGCAACATTTTAATTGACTTGAATTATGAATTGAAATAATATACATAAGTTTATTTAAAAATGGTGCGTGTTAGGGAAATTTCATGCTGAATGTCATGATCAGTAGCCTAAAATTCATAAGATAAACCTAAACGTATTCAGGAACCAAAATCTTTGTTGTCCAGTGTTATCAGTGTCTGTGCTGCTTTCTGAAGGATCATTCCACATTCTATTGCAGTTCCTATTCCGACCAGTAAATGTCGCGACGTTCCGACAACAGGAGAGACACAACAACTGGAATCCGACTTAAGGGAGAATCGGCCCGAGAGATTCGAAGGGCTACAAATGGTTTCCTGCTTCACGTATCAGTAAATGGGAAACAAATCCTGATTATAAATATCCGTTCAAACAACACTCAGTTAGACGTTATTAGGATCCCTTCTTTGGCCAGTCCTTGAACTCAGTAAGTGACTGATTTGCCAAAGAATCCGGAGACCCCTCCAATCACACAGAGAGAAGGGGATGAGTAAAAAGCACCAGCTCTACACTCAGCAAACAAACTTCAAAATGACCCAATAACCTCTCCGACACACTGACATCCATGTGACAAATTCCATACTCTTGTATATTCCCCGTTAGTTCAGTGCTGAGTATCCCAGCCTATCACACGGGAGGCAGGGCTTCGCTTCCCTGACGGGCAGACCGTTTTCCTGCTTCAAACGAAAACTGAAACAAAATAAAACGGATTGAAGTGTTCATTTAGAATATGGGACAATCTAGTGTGCAAATAGCCCGGGACGGGAGAGTTTCCCGAGAACAGGGTGTTTCGAGACAGATATTTCAGATAAAAACAGCGGTGCCTGCGCACCAACTTTAATCGTCTGCTCACGAGTGCATGTACAAGTATATCGTAACATTCCCCCTTTTATCAAAACAGAGAAAAAGAACAATAGTATTAAAAATTAAATTCAATTTCTCTGAAGTCTGCTTTCAGTGCATTATCATGGAAGTAACTTTCCACTATCATTCCTTATGTCTCTTATGCCTGTCACAAATACATACAACTTATAATTTCCGATTGTTTGAGCATTTATGCATAATATAAAACATACTAAAATGTGACTTCAAACTACAAACAACACAACCTCAAATAGGACGTGAGTATAAACATGACATTAAAATGCCAAATAGTGTCACAGACTTATTGTTAAATTTTTAATGGCATTATGCAATATGGGACAAAGTCTTCTCGATATTATGGCCTTTTCATTGTGCGGCCAGAACGAGTTTTTCTAGCTTTATCCGAGTCCTGTTGTTTGTTATTTGCATGTTTCAATGTTTATATTAGTGTTTGTGTTGTGTCATTCGCCTATGCTACTGTTTGTCTGTGTGCATTTGATGCGGTAGGCACACTGTGGTCATTGTCATTAACCTCTGCTAGTGTTTGTCTGTGTGCATTTGATGCGGTAGTCGCACTGTGGTCATTGTCATTAGCCTCTGCTAGTGTTTGGCTGTGAGCATTTGATGCGGTAGGCGCACTGTAGTCATTGATCTCAGTTGTTTGACCTGGTTTTGCCTGATCATGTGTGATTAGCTTTCAGATGGTTCCTCAGTCATCTTTCGTAGATGTGTGCGATTACGTCAGTAGATCCCAGAAGCTGTTCTCCTGGCCTGGAGTACCGCAGGACCCGCCCGACGGAGGCAACGGGAGGGGCAGAACCTCCGCCGGGCAGCGGCAGTCCGGCCGGACCCGCCCGACGGAGGCAACGGGTAGGAAGGGGCAGAACCCCCGCCGGGCAGCGGCTGCCCGGCCGGAGCCGCCCGACAGAGGCAACGGGTAGGAAGCTGGGTCCAGGGTGAGCCGCAGAACTACAGTGATCCACCGGGTACATTGGTAAAGGCAACCGAAAGCGCGGGCAAGACGAATAAGACGGGACGGCGGGGCCAGCGCACCCGAGAAAAGCAGGAAAAGCATGACAAACCGGTAAAACAGGTACAGAGTGGGTTGCAGAGCGGAATGGAGAGCCGGTTGCAGAACAGGCAAAAGACAGGATACGGAGCAGGATTCAGAGCAAACGAACCAGCTATAGAGTAGGTTAAACCGACTTCGGAGCAGACAAGGAGTAGACGAACCAGGTATAGATCTGGTTAAACCAGCTTCGGAGCTAACAGGATGCAAAACAAAACGACCACCCGCCCGGTCTCCGTCCCACGGCCCCTTATAAACACCGGCGGCCGAATTGGCCACAGGTGTGCCTCGTTGATCCAGAATGATCAACAGGCTCAAAGGGGCCGGGAGGGACAGCTGCAAGACCCGGAGTCCGGATTACTCGGACCGGATCGAGACCCGGAACGCGGATTCCGGACCGGACCGGACCCTGACAAAGGGTTAGTAATGTACTGTAGATTTCCATGTATATCTGTGAACTCCTCATCTTCTAACTGGACAAGGATCAAGCATTCTAACTGACCAGCAAATTCTCTGACTGTATTCCTGTCAGTATGAGAATGGGCTATTTCTGCCTTCAATCAAACTGTGACTTGGCTCAATCTGTCTCTGTCCTTTGGTATTATTTCAAGTTCTGGCCATGTTCCACAGCACTACAAAGAGCACTTGTTACTACATGTCTGATCCTGGAGATTTTCTTGTTCCTCGGATCCCCTCTCCCGATCTGATTGTCAGTAATGAAGCCATCGAAGACAATGCCAAAAAATATGAAGGGGAGGGCAGTAGTTATTCGAGTGTGGCACTTTTGTGATGTGAAAGCCACAAGTTACTTGTCATCGAGGACAAAGGTGTTTTATATCCTTATTTGCTCAGAGAATACTAAAGGTGAGGGAAGGTTTTTTTTCTATACAGCACTAAATGGCTTTTTCACGGACTGGAAGTTAAACTCTTCATCTTAGATTAACTGGGAACTATATTTTTGTTCCGAGTTCCTAACCTTCGGATTTACATAGCTGGAACTTGGCAGTGTTTGGGAGGTACATCCGCTCCCACCAATCCCTGCGCCTCTAAAGGGACAAGTCTGGATTTTTCACCCATGGCTACCTCTTTACCCAGAATGCCTGACGAACCAGAAACCTATCTACCCACCAGCGATGCGCATGCGCCGCAGAGCTGGCTGCAGCCCCAGCGCTCATCAGCCAAAAGGTCCCTGGGGCCCGGGTACAGATTGAGGGGCTCAGAAAGAAGGAAAGCATCGGGGCTGCCCCGGGGTGTAGGACCAGTGTGACCGAAGATCAACGCCCGGAACCCCCTCCTACCTGCGGCCGATCCTTCTGAACCTTTTGTCTACTGAGCAAATGCACGAAATGCGGGATCACCTCAGACCTCGACGCATGCGCATTTGACCCCGAGTGGGAAATTCGTTACGGCAGCAACATTTAAAGACTCGCTTAGAAATGTGCAGACTTTATGAAAAATAAAACATAGAACTATAATAATGTACCAATTTGCAATAATACTATAGGATATAAAGGAAAGAACTAAAGCAGGCTATTGTACTATGATGTGTGTTCTCAATGTCGCACAAAGATGAGCTGCTGTTAAGCTAATTGTGCAACGATCGTTGCGCCAGCGGTGTCTGCTCGAAAAGACACCGCTGGCGATTGCTGATTCAGCTGGTCATGCAGAGGATGCGCCCGATTGTCCATAATGGAGAACAGTATGCTCCGGCACTAACTCCGGGCTGCAGCGAAGGATGGATCTAGACTTTTTATCAGCTTATTTTGTCTTTTTCCCTCACCAGCACCGATGCTGCCTCCCCAACCACAAAGAAGACCGCAGACTCCACAACAGACTGGCAAAAGATTTCCATCATCCTGCTGCACACATTCAAGGATCACGGCTTCCTTAGAAAAAAGAGTCTGCTCATCCCCTTCTTGTAAACGGCCTTGGTCTCGGTTTTCCAGCCAAGTCTGTTGTTGGGGTGAACACCCAGGTAGTTGTACTCCTCCACCTCCGCCACTTCTTCTCCCAGAATGTATACAGGACTCGTCACCGTCCTCTTCCTCCAAAATCAAGCACCATCTCCCTGGTTTTGGCCACTCTCAGGAGCAGGTGATTCCTCCCACGAACGTGCCCATCTCAGATTCACCCAACTATTGCAGTCATCAGAGAACTTCTGCAAGAGACAAGACTCAGAGTTGCACCGAAAGTCTGAGGTGTCCAGTGTGAACAGAAACGGGGACAGGACAGTTCCTTGTGGGGCTCCATTGCAAAGCACCAACACCTCAGGCAGGGAACTACCAGGCTTTACAAACTGGGGTCAATATGTCGGGTAGTCAGTTATCCGTAAGATAGTAGAATGTTCTGCTCCCGTTCTTTGCAGATTCTCGCTCAAAGAAGTGGCTGAATTGTATTGAATGCACTAGAGAAATTAAAAACTGTGGTGCTCACTCTGCCACCAGCATCACCCAGGTAAGAGTGAGCTCTCTGCAACAGGTAGACAATGGCATCATCTACTCCCACAAGCTGCTGAGGGGCCAAAGAAGATCTCAAATGCGGTCCAAGGTCGGTCAGCACCAGCCTCTCCAGCACCTTCATCCCATGAGACGTTGGAGCAATTGGCCTGCAGTCATCAGGTCGCAACGTGATCGCCTTCTTGGGTACAGGGACCAAGCAGTAAGTCCTCCACAGCACCGGTATATTTCCTGACTCAGACTCAGACTGTAAATGTGCTGTAAAGTACCAGACAGCGGGCTTCAGTACCCCGGGGCTGATACCGTCCACTGAACAAGGTCGACACACCAGTTATGCGATGAAAACGGGTGGGCAGAACACACGGCGTTTCCCAAAGCAGCAGCAAAGCAGAAAAAATGGCGTCATTAAGATGGCGCCAAGTGGCTGCCTCTTCGAGATCATCTGGAAAACAACTTAATTCCTCTCGTTAATACCTCTTTTCCCTTCTCAGGGTGGCTCGGGTTATATCGAGGTCGATGACACGGCGGATGAGTTCCCGTTGTATCCGGTTCCAGACCTCGTCGGCCAACCGATTTCTGACATTCTCCAGGCGTGGCTCGGAAGATGGCACCTCCGGAGTGCGGACCTGTGCATGACCGATTTCAGGCGGGTGTTGCCGATCGAGGCGTCGCTGGATATGGAACATCGGGACATCGCTCCGACGGGTGTACGGGAAATTATCTCGGCAGACTGCGATATCGTAACAACGACTGTCGGTCTCCCCTTTCGCTGTGAAAATGATTGATATCTCTCTGCGCCTTGTTCGTGAGAGAGCGAGCCATTGACATGTCAGCCGTCGGGTAAACAATATTTTTTTGTTGACTGCAGATGTACTCTTTTCCATAGATGCCGCCTGACCTGCTGAGTTCCTGTGACATTTTGTCTGTGTTGGTACGGTCTCTCTTTGGTGCTTTCCTGTTGCTTGCTGGTGGTGGGCGCTGACGCTTTTTGCCGAAAGGGGCGGTGGGGTGGCGCGGGGGGGGGGGGGGGGCGGGGGAGGAGGCTGATGCGTTGATGCCCACTGCTGCTTGCGCGGGGGAGGGGAGGGAGGAAGCTTTGGGGTTCTAACGCTTTTCTCTCCTTCGTTCTATTAGGGTTCTGTTTGTCTGCGAAGACAAGTCTATCGGGTTGTAGACTGTATACGTTCTCTGATAATAAACGGAACCGTTTGAACAGCCAATGCACCAAATGTGAAGGTAGGCACATTCCAAAGACGTTTATGGAAAGTCCTGCAATCGTTGTGGAATGAAGCATCATTGCAAAGTGCTGCAACCAACAGGAAGATGCACATGATTGCTGCCGAAATGGAAGAAGACTTTTAGAGTTTTTGAAGGCTGGGAGCATATACACACTATAAGTTCCATCAGTGTATCTCTGGCCACGGGTTTTAAGTGGGGACAGGCTATAAACCACTGGCCTTTATTATGTCTCAATCACTGAATGATTGTCCCGTCAGGATACAGCGCATGTGTGTAAGGCTGAGAAATGTGACGCGAAGGTTATCTAGACATACAAGCATACATTTGCTACTCATGCATTGTCCGGAGGAGATAACAAAAATAAAAGACTTATCAAGAGATTAATGCTGATATCCAGGCCGATGTTGACATGATTGTTACCTCATTCCAATGGTTCATAAGGAAGCGAGAGGGAGGCAAAAGAGGTGGAGGCGTGGCATTGCTGATTAGGGATATTGTCACGTCTGCAATAAAGGGGAAGTCATGGAGGGATGGTCCACTGCGTCAGTCTGTGTGGAAGTCAGAAACAGAAGAGGGGCAATAACTCTACTTGAACCTTCACCCCCCTCCCCAAATGTAAAGGGATATCGAGGAGCAGGTAGGGAGGTAGATTCTGGAACGAAGGAATAGGAAGAAGCTTGTTGTGATGGGTGATTTCAACGTTCCTAATATTGACTGTCATCGCCTTAGTGTAAGTGGTTTAGATGGGGTGGAGTTTGTCAGGTGTGTTCAGGAAGGTTTCCAGACACAATATAGAGATAGGCCAACTAGAGGAGAGGCTGTACGTGATCTGGCATTAGGAAATGAACCTGGTCTGGCGTCAGATCTCTCGGTGGGAGAACATTTTGTAGATAGGGACCACAACACTGTCTCCTTCACCACAACATCGGAAAGGGATAGGAACACACTACTTGCGAAAATATTTAATTAATGTGTGTGGGGGGGTGGATATGATACTATTAGGCATGAGCTTGGGAGCATAAAGTGGGGGGGGGGGGTCAGATGTCTTCAGGTAAATGTACGGCAGAAATGTGGCAAATGTTCAGGAAACATTTGGATGGAGTTCTGAATAAGTATGTTCCGTTGAGGCAGTGAAAGGATTGTAGGATGCACAAAGGATGTAGAAAATCGCGTTAAGAAGAAAAGAAAAGCTTACGAAAGGTTCAAGAAACTTGGTACTGTTAAGAGTTGAAGGATATACGAAGTTGCGAGGAAGGGGCTTAAGAATGGATTTGGGAGAAACAGAAGGGGCCATGAGAAGGCCTTGGTGAGCTGGATTAAGAAAAACCCGAAGACATTCCACAAGTATGTGAAGAACAAGAGGGTGGACCGTGAGAGAATAGGACCAATCAGGAGTGAGAGTGGAAACATGTGACTGGAGTCGGAGGATGTAGCAGAGGTACTTAATGAATACTTTGCTTCAGTATTCACCAGAGTAAAAGGCCTTGGCAATTGTGGTGGTGACTTAAAGCAGACTGAAACGCTTGAGCGTATAGACATTCAGAAACAGGATGTGCTGGAGCTCTTGAAAAGCATTAAGTTAGATCATTCACAGGGATCTGTTGAGATATACAGTGACATGCGAAAGATTGGTCACTCCTGGTCAACTTTTCTGTTACTGTGAATAGCTAAGCGAGTAAAAGATAACCTGATTTCCAAAAGGCATAAAGTTAGAGATGACAAATTTCTTTAATATTTTAATCAAGATTCATTTTTATTTCCATCTTTTACATTTTCAAAACTAACAAAAATGAGAAGGGCCTGTAGCAAAGGTTTGGGAAACCGGCGTGGTCAGTACTTAGTAACATCTCCTTTGGCAAGTATCACAGCTTGTAAATGCTTTTTTACCCAGCTAAGAGTCTTTCAATTCTTGTTTGGGGGATTTTTGCCCATTCTTCCTTGCAAAAGGCTTCCAGTTCTGTGATATTCTTGGGCCGTCTTGCATGCACTGCTCTTCTGAGTCTGCCTACAGACTTTCGATGATGTTTAGGTTAGGGGACTGTGAGGGCCATGGCAAAACCTTCAGTTTGCACCTCGAGGTAGTCCATTGTGGATTTTGAGGTGTGTTTGGGATCATTATCCTGTTGTGGTAGCCATCCTCTTTTCGTCTTCAGCTTTCTTACAGACAGTGTGATGTTTGCCTACAGAATATACTGGTATTTAATCGAATTCATTCTTCCCTCTACCAGTGAAATGTTCCCCGTGCCATTGGCTGCAACACAAGCCCAAAGCATGATCGATCCATCCTCGTGCTTAACAGTTGGAGAGGTGTTCTTTTCATAAAATTCTGCACCCTTTTTTCTCGAAACGTACTTTTGCACATTGCGGCCATAAAGTTCTATTTGAACTTCATCAGTCCACAGGACTTGTTTCCAAAATGCATCAGGATTGTTTAGATGTTCCTTTGCAAACTTCTGACGCTGAATTTTGTGGTGAGGATGTAGGAAAGGTTTTCTTCCGATGACTCTTCCATGAAGGTCATATTTGTGCAGGTGTCGCTGCACAGTAGAACAGTGCACCATCACTCCAGAGTCTGCTAAATCATCCTGAATGTCATAAGGGGACAGGAGGCTGGACCCAAGTGCAGGACGCAGACACTGAAGTACTAGGGGCAGGACGGGAGCAACTAAACGATAGACAAGATGTGGTGACAGTGGTGTGCGTGAGGGACGTGACGTTTAAGGTGATTCTGGAGTTCCGGGAGAGTCTGAGAGTTCAGGCAGGGTCTAGGAGTTCACTGGACGGGTCGCATAACTCCTCGGCAGGGCCCAGACCTCCCAGGCAGGAACACAGGGGGCTGAGCTGGTCACGGGACACCTGGGTAGGTTGCGGGGCACAACCCGTCGGCAGCTAGAGATGGAAGGGGCAGAGTCCCCCGCCGGGCAACGGCAGTCCGGCCAGGCTTGCCCGAAGGAGGCAAGGGATAGGAAGGGAACTCGGTCCAGGGTGACTGCCGGACTTACTCGAAGAACTCGTCTTTAACGAGGGAAACTCCAAGCCAGGGCAACCGGAGGAACAGGAGAGGCAGGGCGACCCCCCGCCAAACTCCACCCAGTCCCAGAGCCCCCTATATAAATCGCCAGCCGATTGGCATCAGGTGCGCCTCCTTGAGCCCCAACAAGCCACGATGATCCACAAGTGCGACTAAATGCGCTCAAGGGCGAAAGGAGGGACGGCTACATGACCCGGAATGCGGACTCCGGACCGGACCATAACACTGAAGCTCTTTTGCTGTCAAACGGGAGTTTTGATTTGCCTTTCTAGCAATCCTATGAGCAGTTCTTTCGGAAAGTTTTCTTGGTCTTCCAGACCTCAACTTGACCTCCACCGTTCATGTTTACTGCCATTTCTTAATCACCTTACGAACTGAGGTAACAGCTACCTGAAAACACTTGGCTATCTTCTTATAACCTTCTCCTGCTTTGTGGGCATTTTTTTATTTAATTTCCAGAGTGCTAGGCAGCTGCTTAGAGGAGCCCATGGCTACTGATTGTTGGGGCAGGGTTTGAGGAGTAAGGGTATTTATAAAGCTTTGAAATTTGCATCACCTGCCTTTCCTAACGATGACTGTGAACAAGCCACAGCCTCAACAAGCGTATTAAGGTCTGAGACCTTGGTAAAAGTTATCTGAGAGCTCAAATCTCTTGGGTTGCCCAACATTTTGCATGGTGCTCCTTTCCATTTTTCACTCTAAAATTGTACAAAACAAAAATAATACACTGATCTTGCTTAAACTGTTGAAAAGAATGTTTCATCTTTAACTTTATGACTATTGGAGATCAGTTCACGTTCTCGTCACCTAACTATTCACAGTAACAGAAATTTTGACCGAGGTGCCCAAACGTTTGCATGCCACTGTATGCAGATGATAGATCTTAGCGGATTCGAGGTAGAAATGTAAATTGTACAGTATATTCAATACAATTAACAATTAAAAATGTTTAACGATAGGCAAATATATGAGAATTTAAGATTTCAATGAACAAAGAACAAGTTATGTGTTTTATAAATGGGTTTAATAGACCTGCCGTTGATTTGAAATAAAATCGACAAACTCGGGAAAGTGATAGTGGTAAGATTTCGAGGCATGTGGATTGTCAATAAGCAGACTTGGAAGCACCGTATCAGAAAATGATTGTTGAATATAAAGGAACATTAAATAATCTGTTATCTATGTGGCACTTTGTGGTGCTAAATGACAATCGTTGTTGATCTTTTTCATTTGTATAATTGGATCTGTTCTTGATTACGGCTGTGTGCCTTATGCATCAGCTTCATCTTCAACTATAACGTGAGGGTGCGACACCAGCATGGCTTTAAGATTGTTTTCTGATGTAGTGAAGTCGTTTCTAGTTTCGTCTTTTCTGGTTGAAATGGGCCAACTACAATTGCGGAGATTGCAGTTGATGTTAACACATTTGAAGGGACAAAAAAAAAATCATCCTTTTGTACTTGTGCTGGAAGACTGTTGACAACATCACAAGAGGAGTGTTTATAGCTTCAGGTGACGAATCTTACCACGCTGAGAAGATGGAATTGTTCGATTAAGCAATATGCTCCAATGTCACGTTATCTGAAAACCCACTTGTTCTGCCTATGCCTATTTTAATGTATACCACAGATTTCAATAAAGTCCAAGGATTCTGCTATGCCTGAGGGTCTGTTGGTTTATCAGTGTATTAAGGAAAATTAGGATGGTATGTTAACCACTGATGCAGAAGAGTCAAAAGGCAATTTAACTGGGAGGATGGTGTGGCTGTTTTTGTGCCTGAATCACAGGTAACGATAAAGTAACGATTTACCAATCATTTAACAGTATAGATCGCAGAATTTGTGGGCATAGTTTTAGGCTTACAGTGCGTGGAGTAAATTTATCCATATAAAGTTGTAATTTGTTCAGATGCCTTTAGGCTTTGATGAGTCCTAAATCAGGTTATTCTAACAGTCGGTCAGACATACTGTTGGAAACACATCAAATATTATATCATACACAAAATATTGGTTTATATGTCCACTTCTTATGGATCTCTGCACATAGAGGTTTACTTACAACAGATGAAAGTCCTCCCACCTAGCAAATCAGAAGCTAAGTGGTTGGTGGGGTGGCGTTAAAAATTATAGCAAGCCTAGTGGGATAATGGGCATACAAGGAGACACATTTAGAGAATACACAACTGCTAGTTTTATGGGAGAAGCGGGTAAAACAAGAAGAGAAGAAATTACATTAACACGACTTAGAATTGGACATTCTATGCTTAATTGTTCCTTATACAGTGTTGGAAAACATCATTCAGGGTCCTGTAGGTTTTGTAATTGCGATGCTGTTGAGTACACTATTTTAGGTTGAAGCATATCACGTAGAAATAAATCAAATTCAGGCTTCATTACAATCTTTGGGGGTTGAGAGGTTTCATTTTTTTTAATTATGCGAATGACTTCAATTTAATTCACGGTTTTGTGTTTCGTTGTATACAAACTATAGGGTTTTTTGGAGTAATTTGGCTTGCATTTAAAAAAAAAGCAGTGAAGATTTTGTTTCCCAATTCTCTACACCACACTCCAGTCCAGTTGGTAGCGGGAATGCGCCTTTAAGTTTAAGTGGCAACAACCGTGTATCCCAAGTCCACCCTGTTCCTTCACTTTAGCCAATCAGTCAAGGGGAAGGCGGAGACTGATGTGATTGACATTGATCAGCCAAACAGGATCAGACCTGATCCCCGCCGTCTTGTGGCAATGCCAGGCTGTGAGTTAGATGGACATATTCACATTCCAATGTGTGAGTGAGCGGCATTCCAGTGTAGTTATTTGATCGACATCCTGCAGGTCCAATGAGGTACTGAATCTCCAGCACGGTGTTTTACCTCCCTCTTCCCCCCCCCCCCCCCCAACACACACACACACACACACACACACACACACACACACACACACACACACACACACACACACACACACACACACACACACACACACACACACACACACACACACACACACACACACACACACTCCAAGTCCCGGAGCTGCAGCACGATGGGACAATCCGACCGGGAATAACACCTGGGAGATCAGGCGGTGAATGTGAGGAGCTGCACCCCGGACTGGAGACACTGTAGCCACTCTGGCTTGTGCTCAGGACGCGGCTTTATTAATGAACTGAAGTACCGAGGTGACAGGATATAGCAGCGCGTTGATCAGCTGCTCCCTGAATTTCGACTGAGTGACCGCGTAAATAAATGTGTTCGTGCAGCAGCTGAAATCCCTCAGGAGACCCCCGACGTAGTGAAAGATCCATTCAGAGTCAGTGAAATCGTGTCCTTCTCCTGAGACCTGATAATATATAACATTTACAACGTATGTCATCCACAGGAGGATAAAGTTGCCGGAAAGGGTGAACAGTAAAACCATAGACCTCCTCCTGCTCTTCATCTCCGGGTCACTGCGGCTCTCCCCATTTATCTGACCCTTCAGCCCCTTACGGACCCGACTGGCCACTAAAATGTGCCTGACTGTCAGAGCGTTGAGCAGCAGGATCCCAGCGAAAGGAAGGAACGGAGTTAAAACCGTATCGAGCCAATCATAACCTATCCATCCAGGGACAGTGAAATAACTGTCCATCGGTTTACAGAACCACGGTATATTGTCGATAATCATCCACGGTTCCCACATGAAGTATCGGGGAACGTTTTTCAGACAGAACAGTACGCCGGTTGCTGTTAGAACCAAAGCCGCGGTTTTCCCGGTACAATATTTCGTCTTCAGTTTCGGGCAGCAAATGGCGACAAACCGATCAAAGGTGAAAGCGACGGTGAACCAGACAGAGCAGTCTCTAGCTGTGCACGTCAGTACATCGATAACACTGCACACGGGGGTGATGCTGAGAAAACTCCCCGGGAAGTAATACCAGTTGATTCGATACAAAATGACCTCGGTGACAATGGTCATTAGATCCGCCGCTGCCATGGCCACCAGGTAGCGAGTGGTGCAGGTAGAGAGGCCGCACTTTCCCCGGGACAGGATCAGAATCGCCACTAAATTCACTGGAGCGAGCGAGAGAGAGAGAGAGAGAGAGAGAGAGAGAGAGAGAGAGAGAGAGAGAGAGAGAGAGAGAGAGAGAGAGAGAGAGAGAGAGAGAGAGATGGGGGAGAGAGAGAGAGGGAGAGAGAGGGGGAGGGGTTGATTGATTTATTAATACGGGATCGGGTTTCCGTTAAAGATCAATAGCACAATAGCACACCGGTACACTATTTCTGACCTGCTATCTTCAGTGTAGAGATAAGACTATGCGTGGGAAATCGTCGGCGATAAAAACGATCTGCATGAACAGCAGCCATCGGTGCTGATCCCGATTCCAGTGGCAGATCGAGCCGGTTTCATCGATTCACCAGTGGCTGATCAGGCCACTGGGAATTTTGCATCTGAGGGGGCCGAGAAGAGATACAGAGGCGAGCAACACACACAAGATACTGGAGGAACACAGCCGGTCAGGCAGCGTCCACGGAATTGAATAAACTCTTGTTTCGGGCCGAGACTCGTCTTCAGGACCAAGTGCCGCCCTAATTTACGTCGGATGTCAGACCGAAACCTAATTTACGTCGGATGTCTAACCAGAGGCTGAGTGACTCCGTTAATGGATTAATTCTACAGCGCAGTTCTTTTCGACAACACGCGATAGCAGATCCATGGACACTGGTCCAGATGATCTGACCCAATTATTGAGCAACAGGCAGTGAGACCCGAATGTGACAGACTTCACAGGGAGGCTTGAAACGCAGGACCAGGGGTTCTCTCTAATCAATTACCCAGAAACAGTGAACTTTACAATGAAAAGCCCTCCCAGTAACATCTTCCCGGTGAGCTGCCTATCCCCACCACTGGGAGTAATCTGGACAAATTCAGATTAAAACCCTCCATGCCACACCTTCCCGGAGAGCTGCCTACCCCACCACTAGGACAAATCTGGACAAATTCCGATTAAAACCCTCCCTGACACAGATTCACTGATGGGTGCCTGTTCCCAGAACCGGGTCATTTCTGGACAGGCTGTCGTTCGAGTCGATCACGTGAGTGACAAGACAGAAACAGGTTTACTTCCGCTTGTCAATAAATATGAAGAATCAGCATGTTAAATTACCAGGATCGATATCCCTGACGGATACTTGTACAACCAGCATCATGCTCGAAACTTGTAAAATAATGATAAACAGGTTAACACAAATAAATACCAAACAGGATTTGCACTGCTCACTCACCAACAACTCCAACGACGGCAATGAACACGTACAATATTTTCTGTACACTCCAGTACCCATCCAACATTGCAGACATTTTCTCTGTCCAGCGATCTGTTCCCCTGTGCTGCAGGCGATGGCTCGGAATGACATTTTCAAGCAGCAGATGCCTGGGGTTTTTAAATACCATTTAGTGACTCCATAGGGACGGATTTCAACAGATTTAAAAATAGATGTTTCAAATTATTTACAAACCGATTACGTCAGTCAGGTGCAATCCCTGGGGTGTGAGATTGTGATTAACTTATTGAGTTAATATGTGGAAAGTTTGTGTGGGGGGGTGGGTTTCGTCTTTGTCGCCTGTGAAATTGTACTGAATCCGCTACTGTCACCATTCTCCGCAGGAGTATAAATCCTGATGTAGTTTGTGTGTGGAGGACTCTACCGAGAACGTCCCCAAGAAAATGATTGTTTGTGATAATAATAAACTCTTTCTTATCCAAGAAACCCCGCAACTGTTTCAATGACTTAATCGTAGTCAGTCCATTTGGGGGCTCGACAGGACCCACCCTAACACTAATACATCAAACTGAGCAGTTTAGTGAGATGGGGGGGAGGTGATTATGTTTTAAAATATCACCCCGTATGTGTCATAGCGCAGAGCTGGAGAGGCGGATAGGAAAGTGTAATTGCGTGTGTGGGGTGCATTTGATTGTGTGTGTGTGTGTGTGTGTGTGTGTGTGTGTGTGTGTGTGTGTGTGTGTGTGTGTGTGTGTGTGTGTGTGTGTGTGTGTGTGTGTGTGTGTGCTTCTCTATGCGTGTCAGTGTGTTTCCCTGTCAGCCTGTCTGCCTGTCTGTTTGTGTGTGTGTGTGTGTGTGTGTGTGTGTGTGTGTGTGTCTGTCTGTCTGTCTGTCTGTCTGTCTGTGTGTTTGTCTGTGTGTGTGTGTGTGTGTCTGTCTGTCTGTCTGTCTGTGTGTTTGTATGTATTTGTGTCTGTCTCTGTGTGTTCTTGTCTGCATTGTGCTTCTGTGTCTATGTGTGGGAAACACATTGTCTCTGCCTGACTATACACGTATACCTCGAATTCAGATTATCCCTCCGGTTCGCTCCCTTCCCATCTGTCTCCGCAAACTGCAGATGCTCTCGAACTCTCACTTCATAAAACGGCTGCCTGAACCACAAAAAGGAAAACAGTTCCATCTTGCGTTTCGTCGCAGCTCCAAATCATCAGGCAAGCGCACGTGCTTATTAGATTAACCCGAGGAAGAATCATTTCAAATTGATCACATGAGACAACAGCAGGAACAAACGTCAACGTTCAAAGTGCCTTTATTATTAAAGTATCTGTAAATAAAACAACGTTGGGAGTCCTCACACCTCCAAATCCTGAGAACCCGGATATACCTGCGCAACCCAAAATCCATGAATGCTCCAAAGCGACTGATTTCCCAAAATCCGTCTGCTCCCTCAAGTCCGCCGATATCCCAGCACACACGTAAATCCTCCCGCACACCCAAATAAGTCTGCACCCCAAAATCCCTATGCACACCCGTCATTGTGTGCCTCCCCACATCCGCCGACACCCCGATCCGGATGCACCCCAATATTCACTGATAAACACCGATTTCTGTGGATATCCCAAGTCACTGTGCATCCCCATGTTCTACAAAATATTCCTAAATCAGCGCATATTATAAAATCCACGCGCAACCTCGTCGGTGCTGACACCCCCACATGCACCTCAGATTATCCCAGAGGAAGAAGCATTTGAAACAATTCACAGAATGAGTGTTTGCACCTTAAATCAAATAGCAAGGACAAAGCTCAAAGTGCATTTATTATTGAAGTATGAAACAACTTTAAGATTGATCTCATCCCCAATTCCAAGTGCATCAGTAAATTCACTGAAAGACACAAATCTGTGCACAACCCCTAATCCCTGTGCACTCCCAAATCCCTGCGCACTCCCAAATTCCGCTGCCATTCCCTCACCCACATCAGATTATCCAAGAGCGAAAATGATTTCAAACATTTCACAGAATAGCTACCTCCAACTTAAAAAGTTCATAGTTTGAACTGCATTCATCATGGAATTATTTACGTGTGCCTGCATCTCTGCGTGTCTATATGAGTCCGCATCTGTGTCTGTCCGTGTTTTGTGAGTCTGTGTGTGTTTCTGTCAGAGACCAGCTCGCAGACAGCGCTCGTTCTTTATCCTGAGAGCGCAGAAATTGAGAATACTTGGCTAGTGTAGAAGAGACCCTTTAGGACATCAGAGGGATGTGTGTACTCTGGTTCACGGAACGATATAGCATTGCATTGTTTGTAAAGGATACAGCAATATCATGGACTTAACTCTGAAGAGGGGAGAGCTCGGAGAGTCTTGCTCAATACATTTGAGGAGGTTGAGCAGTGAATCAAAGAGTGAACCTATGAGGAGGGTTTGACGGCTCCGGGCCTGAATTGGTTGAGTTTTGAAAAATGAGGGAGATATCACATTGATATCTATCGAATACTGAATGCACACAGAGCTCAGTGGGGAGCTGGGGAAGCAGATGTAAAAGTGTCGATCTGTTTCAGTGTCTGCGGATATGAGTTTGCATTCATGCGTCTGTCTTCTTGTGTGCATGTGGGTGTTTGTGTCTGGATTCTTTTCAACAACTCTAAAGTCCCTTGCCCTTTTACCCATTTAGTCCGTACCGAATTGTTATGCTGCCGAATCCCATCGCCGCATCTTCGCATCAATACCCCTCCCGTCCATGTACTTACCCACACTTCTCTGTAATGCAATCAACCCCACATCCACCCCTTCCACTGACAGCTATTCCCACACCAGCAACACCCTCTGTGCAGAAAAACCCACTCAGATTCCCCTGAAATATTTTCACTCTTAAACTGCAACCTCTACTTCCAGTCTCACCCAACATCAGCAGAAAAATCCTGCCTGCATTTACCATGTCTATAACACTCCTAATTTTGCATACCTCTGTGAAATCTCCCAACGTCCCCCACGAGAGACTCATCCAGAAAGTCACGAGGCATGGGATTAATGGAGCCTTAGCTGTTTGGATTTTTTTTTTAAAGGCTTACAAGAAGAAATCAGAAAGTAGTTGTGGAAGGCAAGTATTCTGCCTGGAGGTCGGTGACTAGTGGAGTGCTGCAAGGATCTGTCCTGGGACCCCTGCTCTTTGTGATTTTTATAAATGACCTGGATGAAGAGGCGGAAGGATGGTTGAGTAAGTTTGCGGATGACACGAAGATGGGACGAGTTGTGGATGGAGCTGTTGGTTGTCGAAGGTTACAAGAGGGTACTGTCAGGATGCAGAGTGGGGCAGAAATGAGGCAGATGGACTTCAAACCGGATAATTGTGAGGTGATGCATTGTGGAAGGACAAACCAGAAGACTGAGTACAAGATTAATGGTTGGTTACTTAAGAGTGTGGATGAACAGAGGGAGCTTGGGGTTCAAATCCATACATCCCTCAAGGTCGCTGCACAGGTTGATACGATTGTCAAGAAGGCCTATGGGAAGCTGGGCTTCATTAACAGGGGGATTGAGTTCAAGAGTAGAGAGGTCATGTTGCAACCCTACAAATCTCTGGTGAGACTGCACTTAGAGTATTGTGTTCAATTCTGGTCACCTCATTATAGGAAGGATATGGAAACTATGGGGAGGGTGCAGAGGAGATTTACCAGGATGTTGCCTGGACTGGAGAACAAGTCATATGTTGTGTTACGGATTCAGCAACAATAAATATATAAATGAGGCAGGGGTTTTTATAACAAATAAAACATTTACTTAACACGGAAAAACAAACCCCCAAAAGTAAACAAACCACTAACGTAACCGGAAATCAACTGCTGTGTGGCAGCTTAAACAGTTCTTAAAGGAATTAAGCAAAAACAGTTCTTCAAAGTAGTACTGCAAAAGTTCAAAATGCTTACAGTCCATTGAAGGAGAGACTTTTTAGACGATTTAAATTCTCTTTCACGTCGTGTTGTTGCGGTTCCCAGTCGAACTATACTTTTCCCGGAGAATTTACGAAGATGAAAATGAAACGGTTTAAAGGCACTGACCTTTTCTTTACAAAACTGTACCCAACCTTTTCTGCTATTATTCGCAGGGGTTACCACGGGGATAGCCAACGAATTCCTTCCGAATGAGGATCAAACAAGGTTGAACCTGTTTCACCGTCGAAATCGACTTTCCTCGATCGTTTAACTCCCGAACTCCGATCTTCACTCTCCAGTGACTTTTAACTGGCAGTATTATAAAGAAACTGCCGGCAATTACCTTTTAAACTATAGGCATTAAACAAAACTCCACCTTTCAACCAAACTGCGTCATAATATTGGACCACGCAGTGGCATGGAGTCAAACTGGCAAATCCAGCCACGAACTGCCCCTCCTCACAGGGAGGGGTCCTCCTTTTATACCCTGTAAAAAAAAAACCTGTCACATGACCTCTACTGGCGGGAAAATGATGTCACTCCATCATCACAAGACCACTACCTTAGGTCCAGTATAGCTTCAACACGTCACGTGACAAGTACAAGATACCCACGGGTACGTAACAGTAGCAAGGTTAGCAGAGCTCGGACTTCTCTCTTTGGAGCGTAGAAAGATGAGAGGGGACTTGCTAGAGATATATAAGGTTATGAGAGGAATAGATAGGGTGGGTAGCCGGTACCTGTTTCCCGGGGCATGAACAGAAAACACCAGAGGGCATATGTACAAAGTTAATGGAGCGAAGTTTATGGGAGTCATCAGGGTTAAGTTTTTTACACAGAGGGTTGTGAGTGCCTGGAATGACTTGCCAGGGATGGTGGTGGAGGCTGAAAAATTAGGGGCATTTAAGAGCCTCTTGCAGAGTTACATGGATGATAGCAAAATGGAGGGTTACGGGTAATATGGGTTGAGTACATTTTTAAAGGAATATATGTGCCGGTACAACATCGAGGTCTGAAGGGCCTGTACTGTGCTGTAGTATTCTAGTGTCTAGTGGCCAGTGTTTAGCTTCATAGCCAGCAGCTCCCGGATTCCGCTCCGTGGGAGTGAGGCCTTGAGAGAAGCAGGCGCAGGGCTGTACCTTCTCATCCTTGGCCGAGCTCTGAGAGAGAACAGCTCCTACGCCAATGTCAGACGCATCCACCTCCGCATTGAACTGGCGGTCGGTGTAGGGTCGAATCAGCATGGGGGCAGAGGTGAAACGTTCCTTCAGGACAGAGAATGCGTTTTTCGGCAGCAGGGGACCGGGACAATCTGACAGCAGATGAGGAAAGAGCAGTGAGTGGTGCAGCGAGTGTACGGCATTTTCTGATGAAGCGGTGACAGAAGTTAGCAAAGCCCAAGAAGCGACGGGTGGAAGGTGGGGGCCATTCGATCACCGCCTTCAACTTCTGTTGGTCCATTTGAATGGAACCGCCTGAAATTACAGACTCAAGAAAGGAGACGAGATTGTGATGAAACTGACACCACAAAGAGCTGGTTCTCCAGAAGGCGCTGCAGAGCTCTGCGGACGTGACCTGTGTGTTTAGCAAGGAAATAGGGGGAAAAAAAACAAAATGTAGTCGAGCTACACAATAACAAATTGGTTCAGCATGTCCCTGAAAACGTCATTTACCAAGGCTTGGAAGACGGCAGGAGCATTGGTGAAACCGAATGCCTCTTCCCAAACTGTAGCTGAATGACAAGATCGACCGCTTTATTTCTTATGCTGCATGCATACAAACAAAACACTTTCAGTCCAGAATTTGTTGCTTTCTGTTTTAACTGCACCAGGCTTCTATTGCCCTCTACCTCATCCCACTGGCTGTGATTCTGCCTCATCTCCTGCCTGTTCATTCTGTCACCTCTGTTGAAGGAGCAAGAAGGCTGAGAGTGAACTGCAGATTTTTCGGAGCGAGGGGAACTTTTTACTACTCGGTTTAAAGAGAGGCGAGGCTGCGCAGGCGCGTGACGTCAGCCAGTTGAGCGCGAAAGATTTAAAAAGGCAAGGAATCTTCAACGGTTTTTAATTCGGAGCAAGAAGACTGAGAGTGAACGGCTGATTTTTTGGAGCGAAGCGAGTTTTTGACTACTCGGGTTAAAGGAGGCGAGACTGCACAGGCGCGTGACGTCAGCCAGTTGAGCGCAAAAGTTATAAAAAGGAGACCGCCGTACCCAGCGGGCTGCGGTGAGCGAGCAGCAGAGTGGTAGGGCTTTGGCTCAACGGTCTTAGGCGGTAACGGGACGAGGCGAGGTAGGAGGTATGTGTGTGAGGCCAGTTTTCTCTGTGCTCGGTGACACATGTGGGGGTTCCTATGGTCTCCTAACCTCCCGGACGGCCATTTCTGCGCCAGGTGTGTCCAGCTGCAGCTCCTGAGGGACCGAGTTAGGGAACTGGAGATAAAGCTCGATGACCTTCGTCTGGTCAGGGAGAGCAAGGAGGTGATAGAGAGGAGTTATAGGCAGGTGGTCACACTGAGGCCACGGGAGACAGACAAGTGGTCACAGTCAGGAGGGGGAAGGGGAAGAGTCAGATACTAGATAGTACCCCTGTGGCTGTACCCCTTGACAATGTATTCCTGTTGGAGTACTGCTGGGGGGGACAGCCTACCTGGGTGAAACTACAGTGGTCGTTGCTCTGGCACAGACTCTGGCCCTGTGGCTCAAAACGGTAGAGAAGGGACGAGGACGGCAGTAGTGACAGGGCACTCTATAGTTAGGGGGTCAGACAGGCGATGCTGTAACGGAGGAAAGAAACTCGGATGGTAGTTGGGGTATGGGAACCGAATTGAAGAGACTGGGGAAGAGGAGATTAGCTCACAAATGGAGGAAGCTTATACACAGTACGAGAGGGAGGATAAGCAGGTGATAGGGAAGGGACGTGCTCAGACAGAAAGCTTGAGATGTGTCTATTTTAATACAAGGAATGTTGTTAACAATGCGGATGAGCTCAGAGAGTGGATGAATGCTCGGAGATATGATGTTGTGGTCATTACAGAGAATTGGATGGCTCAGGGACAGGATTGGTTGCTTCAAGTGCCGGGTTTTAGATGTTTCAGCAAGGACAGGGAGGGAGGCAAAAAAGGGGTGTGTGGCACTGTTGATCAGAGAAAGTGTCACGGCTGCAGAAAAGGTGGACGCCATGGAGGGATTGTCTACGGAGTCTCTGTGGGTGGCGGTTAGGAACAGGAAGGGGTCAATAACTTTACTGGGTGATTTTCTTATAGGCCGGCCAATAGAAACAGGGATATCGAGGAGCAGATAGGGATACATCCTGGAAAGGTGTAATAATAACAGAGTTGTCGTGATAGGAGATTTTCATTTCCCAAATATCGATTGGTATCTCCCTAGAGCGAGGGATTTAGATGGGGTGGAGTTTGTTAGGTGTGTTCCGGAAGGTTTCCTGACACAGTATGTAGATAAGCCTCCAAGAGGAGAGGCTGTACTTGATTTGTTATTGGGAAATGAACCTGGTCAGGTCAGATCTCTCAGTAGGAGAGCATTTTGGAGATAGTGAACATAATTCTATCTCCTTTACAATAGCATTGCAGACAGATAGGAACAGACAAGTTAGAAAAGCGTTTAATTGGGGCAAGGGGAATTATGAGCCTATCGGGCAGGCAATAGTGGGCTTAAATTGGAAACAGATGTTATCAGCGAGATGTACAGTAGAAATGTGACAAATATTCAGGGGATATTTGTGTAGAGTTCTGTATAGATACGTTACAATGAGACAGGGAAGTTATGGTAGGGTACAGGAACTGTGGTGTACAAAGTCTGTAATAAATCTTGTCAAGAAGAAAAGAAAAGCTTACAAAAAGTTCAGAGGGCTAGGTAATGTTAGAGATCTGGAAGATTACAGAACTACTAGGAAGGAGCTTAAGAAGGAAATTAGGAGAGCCAGAAGGGGTCATGAGAAGGCCCTGGCGGGCAGAATTAAGGAAAACCCAAAGGCATTCTCCAAGTATGTGATCAGCAAGAGGATAAGACGTGAAAGAATAGGACCTATAAAGTGTGACAATGGGGAAGTGTGTATGGAACCGGAGGAAACATCAGAGGTACATAATGACTACTTCACTACGGAAAAGGATCTTATTGATTGTAGTGATGACTTGCAGCAGACTGAAAAGCTTGAGCGTGTAGATATTAAGAAACAGGATGTGCTGGAGCTTTTGGAAAGCACAAAGTTGGATAAGACACCAGGACTGGACGAAATGGACCCCGTGCTACTGTGGGAAGCGAGTGAGGAGATTGCTGAGCCTCTGGCGATGATCTTGGCATCATTAATGGGGACGGGAGAGTTTCCGGAGGATTGGAAGTTGACGGATGTTGTTGCTTTATTGAACAAAGAGAGTAGAGGATAGCCCAGGAAATTATAGACCAGTGAGTCTTACCTCAGTGGTTGGTAAGTTGATGGAGAAGACCCTGGGAGGAAGGATTTATGAACATTTGGAGAGGTATAACATGATTAGCAGTAGTCAGCATGGCTTTGTCAAGGGCAGGTCGTGCCGTATGAGCCTGATTGAGTTTTTTGAGGATGTGACTAAACATTGATGAAGGAAGAGCAGTAGATGTAGTGTATATGGATTTCAGCAACACATTTGATAAGGTACCCTATGAAAGGCTTACTGAGAAAGTAAGGAGGCATGGGATCCAAGGGGAAATTGCTTTGTGGATCCAGAACTGGCCTGCCCACAGAAGTCAAAGAGTGGTTGTAGACGGGTCATATTCTGCATGGAGGTCGGTAACCAGTGGAGTGTCTCAGGGATCTGTTCTGGGACCCCTACTCTTCGTGATGTTTATAAATGACCAGCATGAGGAAGTGGAAGGATAGGTTAGTAAATTTGCTGATGACACAAAGGTTGGAGGTGTAGTGGATAGTGTGAAGGACTGTCGGAGGTTACAGCGGGACATTGATAGGATGCAAAACTAGGCTGAGAAGTGGCAGATGGAGTTCAAACCAGATAAGTGCGAAGTGGTTCATTTTGGTAGGTCAAATATGATGGCAGAACACAGTATTAATGGTAAGACTCTTGGCAATGTGGAGGATCAGAGGGATCTTGGGGTCCGAGTCCATAGGGCTGCGCAGGTTGACTCTGTAGTTAAGAAGGCATATGGTGTATTGGCCTTCATCAATCGTGGAATTGAATTTAGGAGCCGAGAGGTACTGTTGCAGTTATATAGGACCCTGGTCAGACCCCACTTGGAGTACTGTGCTGAGTTCTGGTCGCCTCACTACAGGAAGGATGGGGAAGCAATAGAAAGGGTGCAGAGGAGATTTACAAGGATGTTGGCTGGATTGGGGAGTATGCCTTATGAGAATAGGTTGAGTGAACTCGGTTTTTTCTCCTTGGAGCGAAGGAGGATGAGAGGTGACCTGATAGACGTGTACAAGATGATGAGAGACATTGATCGTGTGGATAGTCAGAGGCTTTTTCCCAGTGCTGAAATGGTTGCCACAAGAGGACACTGGTGTAAGGAGATATGGAGTAGGTACAGAGGAGATGTCAGGGGTAAGTTTTTTTTACTCAGAGAGTGGTGAGTGCGTGGAATGGGCTGCTGGCAACGGCGGTGGAGGCGGATACGATAGGGTCTATTAAAAGGCTTTTAGATAGGTGCATGGAGCTTCGTAATATAGAGGGCTATAGGTACGCCTAGTAATTTCTGATGTAGGGACATGTTCGGCACAACTTTGTGGGCCGAAGAACCTGTATTGTGCTCTAGGCTTTCTGTGTTTCTATGAACGATATCATTGATTTATTTCTGTTTTCCCCTTCCTCAGCCCTATCATTCTGGTTCCAATCCCCGTGCCGAATTTTGTTTTAACTCTCCCTAACAGCTCTATTAAACCTACCTGCTGGGATATTAGACCCCTTTGGTTCCAGGTGTAACCGGTCCCTTTTCTATAGGTTGTACCTCCCCCAGAATATGCCCCAATGATCCAAGAAGCCGAAGCCCTTCCCCCTACACCAGTCTCTCATCCACGCATTAATATGCCTGATCATGCTATTCATGCTCGCGTTAGCCCGTGGCACAGGCAGAAATCCTCAGATTACTACCCTAGAGGTCATGCTTTTCAGCTTCCTACCCAACTCTCTTAATTCCCTCCACGCCCTCCTCCCTTTTTCTACCGATGCCATAATTACCAACCTGTACCCAAGACTTCTCGTGTTCACCATCGCTCTTCAGAATACTCTGCACCCGATCAGAGACATCCCGTAACCTGGCAGCTGGAAGGCAACACGCCATGCGAGTACCTCTATCAGGCTGGCAGAATGTTCTGTCTGTTCCCCTCACTATGAAAACCGCATTCCACTTCTCCTCTCCCTTCTGCACCACGTAACAAGGTTCAGTGTCAAAGCCGCGATCGCCCTGGTCCACCTCTATCAGGTCGCACCCCACAACAGCATCTAAAACGAGATAACGATTACTGAGAGGGACATCCATAGGAGTGTTCCACTATCTGAACCCTTCCCTTCCCTTCCCTTTCCTTCCCTTCTATTCCCTTCCCTTCCCTTCCCTTCCCTTCCATTCTCTTCCCTTCCCTTCCCTTCCCTTCCCTTCCCTTCCCTTCCCTTCCCTTCCCTTCCCTTCCCTGACCCACATATCTACCTCCTAGCGCCTCCGGGTGACGGACTCGCTGCAGCTGCTATCTATCTCCTGTTCACTTTCGCTAACAAGCTGTAGGTCATCAAGCCGCAGCTCCAGATCCCTCCCGCGGTACTTCAGGCGCTGCATCTCTGTGCACCTAGCGCAGATGTCGCCATCTAGGAGACTGGAAGTCTCCCAGGATTCCCACATCTGACATCAACGGCAAAGCACCAGCCCTGCAGACATGCTCTATTCCTCCAAAAATGCAAGTAAAAAATCGAAGTCCACTTACCCACTTACCTCGCCGAAGCCCGAATGAGCCAAAGCCCTACCACTCTGACTCAGAACACTCCGTCGATGACCGCTCCTTTGATGACTGCTCCGCAAGGCAGTGTGTCTCTCTTATCCCTGAAACTACCCTGCTCTCCAACACACGATTCGTGCTCCATTTTTGAACGATACATACATTTATTTGACTTACTAAGAAAATTTACAACTGGATTTGTGTTTTATCCACGGAGCCGACCGTACAATGTCACCAGATGTTTGATTCCATTTGCAGCTCCCACCTGAATTCCTGAAACCGTGTAGATTGATTGAAGTCTGGGGGCATCAACTGGACGGAACAGGAAATGTAACGGAGGGGGATAATGTTCCGTCAAGACCCAGTAGGGCTGCTCCTTGACGCTGACTTTTTATTCTAACCTCTCTCGTTTACTGTTGTAAAAATCAGCACCCACGCCGTACGAATTGTTGGTCGGGTCCTGGTCCACGATCATTGCAATTTGCGACAGTTTGAATCCACAACATCAGTAGACACAAGATATTAGATGCAACGCTTCTGCAGAGTGGGCATTTTAATTACGAGGAAAATTAACAAGAAAATAAAATCCAGCTTGATGTTAAAAATACAAGTAAATGGAGTACTATTTCCCATACCTGGATCGGGATGAAGTTCCGAACTGATCATTTTCCTGCTCTCACGCCATTTGGTGTTCCCATACTCAAATGGAAACACGTTCAGGTGTTGTGTTTCTTGCGAGTGATGTCAGCCGATGCAACACTCTTTTCTGTGAAATCTAACCCTGGTCCTCCTCCATTCTGATGCGGACTCGGTCCTCTTCTTCTGCACAAGCCGCTGCCGCATCTTGATTCAGTACTTCAGTCATCCCTTCTGCACCACCTGGTTTTACTGCAGTCCGGACCTAATTTCTGCGGTAGGGCCACATGACACTGGAGCATAAATTGTCCATTCTGTCCATCATCTGTTCAGCCATATCATTAAGCTGATGCAATATTCCTCTCAGCCCCAGTCTCCTGCCGTCTCCCCTGATCCCTTCATGACCTGACCAATCAAGAATCTGTCAACTTCTGCCTGGTCGACTGCAGATAAAGCCTTAGTCTCCGTGGCTTTCTATTGCAAAGAATTTCTACTGATTCACCGTTCTCTAGTTAAAGAAATTCTTCCTCATCCCTGTTCTATAAGGAACACCCTGTATTCTGAGGCCGAGTGCTCGTTCTTAGGTTATCACACCAGATCTTCTCTATATCCGCCAGCAAGGCCTTACACCATTCGATTGATTTCAATGAGGTCACCCCTCATTCTTGTGAATTGCAGTGAATAACTACCAGAGCAATCTAACGCTCTGCACATGACAAGTCATTCAATCCTGGAATCATGTATGTGAGCCTCCTTTGAAACCGCTCCATTTTCGGCAAATCGACTGTAAGAGAACGGGCCCAGCACGACTCACAATGTTCCGTGAAGCATCACCAGTGCTTTATGACCTTTCAACATGACGGCTTTTCATCATTCCATCAGGTCTTATATATTAACCCTCTCGACCCCACTCCCAGATTCTCTCTAATCTTTGACAACATTACTCGAAAAAGGGTGGGAAGCATTTTCTTTCACGCCACTGCCGCAATTCTGATGCCATTCCCTCTCAGTAAGACTGGCAAAAGTCTACTTATGTCTCAGACAGTGCAGTTTTAGGCTTCAGCTTTGGAAGGAACCGTGCGCTTTCTGAATGAAAATAAAAGCAGTAGTCACATATTTTGTACTGTTATAACGGAAATCTCAGCTCGCTTTAAATGACACCAGTTTTCCATGTTTCAGGCACATTTCTCTATTTGTCACAGAGATCCCTGGAATGGTCAAGTGAAATAGCAGAAAATTCAACACATCTACATAAAAAAAACATATTCGTTTCACTAAATTCGTTGACCCAGATTACCGGCATTAATCCGAAATTTTGAATACGATTTCTGCCAATGCAGCGATGACGTCAGCGCCCTTTAGTTGTTTCTTACATCACATAATTACATTAACTTTGCTGACTTTACTGAAACCGTAAAACTACTAACATTCGCTCACCTGGCTGCAGGAATATAGGCACCTTTACCAGACATTAAATAAAAAACATTGAAATGTGTTTCAACTTCCGTCAACGCTTACAATTTGATTTACGTTTTACTTACAGAAGTGACCATTTAACGTAACCAGACGCTTGACTCCACCCTTCAGCTCCTCCCTGAATTTGCTCTGTGACAGAGTGTAGATACACGTGTTGGTGCAGGTACAGAGAAACTGCAACATGAATCCAAACTGTTGCAGGATGTATGTCGGGGTATTCAAATATTTGTCTTTGTAAGAGTAATTCTGAATTTGCCAGTTCATAGTATATACAATATAGGGGATAGACAACAATATGAAATTGGCCGATAGAACGAACAACAAAATTATTGACTTTCTCCGTTTCTCCACCTCTGCATCATTCTTTTTCTCTCTGCTGTTCCTGAGCCCCCGGCGAACTCTGTTTGCCGCGATAATATGACTGACTGTTAAAGCATTAAAAAGTAGAATCAAACCGATCGGCAATAATGGTGTAGTGATCGTGTTAAACATCTGATATGCTTTCCACGCTGGTAACGTAAGGTAAACCATTCCGAAAATACATCGCCAGGGTATGTTGTCAATGATACGGTAAGGTTCTGCCGCAAAGTACAATGGAACACACTTCGCACAACTTACTAAACAGACAATCACTATCACAACAGTTGCTGTCCTCTCGGTACAGTATCGCTCCCGCAGCTTTTGACTACAGATCGCAATACAGCGATCGAACGTGAAAGCCACCGTGAGCCAGACAGAACAGTCCATGGTTGCGAGCCCCAGGACAAGCGTCACGGCGCAAACCGGTGTAATGAGCAAAGGAAGGGCGTAAAGATAAATATTATTGATCTCAGAGAGTACAACAGCAATAATAACACCAAGTAAATCAGCTGCTGCCATTCCCACCAGGTAACGGGAGATGCATTTAGAGAGTCCGCACTTTCCCTGAGACAGGGTCACAATCGCCACTAAATTAACTGCAAGGAAACAAAGAAGAGTTAGGTTCATGCGCAGAAACCCTGATGATTTTTACTTCATATGCATGCATAGAAATGTGTTGAATCGGACTGAGTGAACATCAGACATCTGATCCTATGCCGGGTCTGACAGGCTTCGATTCGGAGACAATGTTGTTTCTATGGGCTCCGACACTGTCCTTCGATTGCATGACAACGACGGACACGAGCAATTTTCCAGCTGACGGCAGGTTTTCCAGTGGACGCCTTATTGACCCACTCATCTGGACAGACCCATCGTTGTAGCTAAGAATGCTGAAGTTTTTACATGGTGTGGGAATGAAATGGTCTCATCTTCTGAGAAGGAAATGCTGGACTCCACGCACGTTGCAATATACAAGTGGCAAATAAACTTGAATCTTGTACATTACGATGGAGACGCAACATGATTTTTTTTACCCTCTCATGTTGCGAGAGGGTTGTAAGAATTGAAATAAATCACAAATTATCTAATCTTACCTAAATTAAAACCAGCCAAAGAAGGAAAACTTGGTAAAATAGAAATGTTTCGCACGTCACAGTGGCAATTTCAAAACCATTTCAAAAAATAAGTAGAAAAAGGTATCTGTTTACTTGTGTCAAGACAGAGATGAAAGAACTGTGTGTTGCAGAGTAAAGGGGGAGCTCACAGAGAGATCGATGCTCGAGACTTTGTTTTCGTTTTAGCAAACGCTTGAGTTTCTGTATTGATGCAGAATCAGATTTAGAACAATGTGTGATGGTAAAGATGGAAGGCCGTGTAAGGTAAAATGCTAGAACATCGGCCATATATTCACGCTCAATAAGAAAATAAGAACATAAGAAGTAGGAGCAGGGGTAGGCCACCCGGCCGGTCAGTAAGCTCACGGCTGCTAATATTAACGATCTGACATAAGAAACAAGTGACAATTCTGGAGGAAAAAATAAAATCTGTGGTTAACCCCGAACAGGCTTAAAACACTCATCAGATGAGGCACAAATGCCCCAAGAAGAGAAAACAAAGAGTAGTAGCCAATTCCAGTTACTTATATACTTAAACCTGACCAGGCCTAAACATTCATCAGATAAGGCACCACCTGTAACAAACGTTACAAAAACAAAACACACACATACAGCATTAGCCAGTTCCAGTTACTTACCAGGGATGCCAATCGCTGCTAGCACAGGATAGTAAATACTCGCGATGTGGTAAATTGCTGGATATCCCATTGGGTGGGTTGGTAATCAGTTGAAAATCCTCCATCTGCCGATATCTACTGCTGATTGCTTTGCAAGCTCTTATACAGGAGAGGAAAGTGCACTCCGACAATTAATCATACCACGTGATTAGTCACATCACCGACAGTCCACCGAACAAACACTCCAGGTAAGCTATTTATATGAATTGCGTCATCGTACAATTAAAATCGGTCCCTCGGAAGAATCACTAAATAACAATTATGTTTAAATTTGTTTCAAATGAGAACGTTGAACATTCTTTCTCTATGACACAGAATTCGTGCGTTTCAAATAAATTATTTTTTCGTCTCCATATTTTTACAACGTGCACTATCACTCTCAGATAATTATCAACTGTAGCAATAGGCGAAGCCAATTGAGATTCTGAGGTTAAGGAAGGGCATTTAGTTTGCTTCTTTCGTTCATTGCCCGGTAGGGCAATGTTTATACCTCCTTCTTGCATTCAGATTGGTTTGGTGCCGCAATAATGGTCAGTCCGGATGAGAACTGAGTTGGCAAACGATCAGCTATGTATTTCTAGGCCATTTCCATCACTAAACTGATATGCGGGAGGGGTGTTTCATCAGCAATAAATGTACCGAGTCTATAAATAGATAGTTTCAATACCATTTTTTTTACCTATGTCTGTACTGTTTAACACGAAGTATTCTTATTTCTCCAACAAACATACCGATCTATACCCCCTCTCTCTATTGGCATTTTGTGCCATTTCCTGCAGGTGTGTTATTTCCATACATTTTTCACTGCATTTTGTTCTTTTTTATCTTGCAAATTGTACAGAGCTCTCAGAGAGCCCGTTCTGGGAAGGCGAATGACGTCTAATGGCGGTGATTTATCCACAGGTAATGCGGTCTCCATATTTTCCTTACTGGATTTAAGACACGATAAATTAGAGTTTGATGAACTGATATCCGCCACAACAAAGCTACATAAAATGACAATAACTTACACTCACGCTGTCCCTGTGTGTGGGAAGTCTCCTGCCTTCATGTGATCTCCGATAGATCATGTCGGAATAGTTTTTTCGTCTCCAGTCCCACGTTACTTTATTCCAGAATCTATTACTGATAAATATTTAGTTTTGGAAATCCCACACCTTGATAATATCTACATGAAACACTGCACGGCCAGTTATGTTGTTCCATGAAAGAATAATTTCCTTATATAGTGTCTATGTCGCAGTTTGTACCGAGGAGGTTCCAGTCCGTGTCCAAATGTCCGAGAAGGTTCCATTCCGTGTCCAAGACTCCGAGGAGGTTCCACTCCGTGTCCAACTCCAAGTCGTAGCCCAGGCATGAGTCCTAGTCTCGTCCAGGGCCTGTGTCTTGTCCAGCGTTGTTTCTCCCCCACTTCCCTTGCTTTCGGACACACATGGTCCTTTCCCTAGTACTTCAGCGTCTGTGTCTTGCATTTTGGTCCGTTACCAACTCCCACCGTATGACAGAACGAAACAGCCATACATGGACACAGCAACGCAGACACTGTCCTCTAACTTTCGTCATCCTGGGTTCCCTCTTGATTGAATGCGCAGCACCCCCACCCCCCACCCGCCCAGGTCGTCCTTAGTCCTGAAGAGCCTATTAGGTCGCCCGGAGGCTCTCATAGAGGGGTGGGGGGCGGGAAGGGTGGGTACAGTCATGGTCCGGTCCATGGACTTCAGACTCCGGGTCTTCCGGCTGTCCCCTGTTTCATTTGGGCTAAATCATAGGCACCTGATTCTGGTCTTAGGGCCGGGAATGTAAGTGGCCCTGGGTTCGAGTGCAGGTGTTGGTTCGTCTTGTCAGTATCCTGTCCTCGCCACTGTGGGGTAAGTCATGCCGTCTTTGCCGTTACCCTGCAGTTGTGCCCGTTTCGGGTCCCTGCTGATTGTGGACTCTTAATTGCTTCGCTACCCGGGGCTGCGTTGTGGGTTCGGTCGTTTTCGTGACCAGCTGAGTTGACTGCCGTTTCCGCCACTCTGAGCCAAAGGTACGAATTCTGCCGTTCCCATCCCCAGCTGAGGTTTACTGGTCTGGTTGCCGCTTCTCCGAGCCGAGACTCGAATGGACTGTGGTTGCTTGCCGTTCCGTGTCCAAGTCCAGTCCAAGTCTCTGGCTCCGAGTTAAGTCCATTCCGGGTCAAAGTCTTCGAGGAGGTTCCAGTCCGTGTCCAACTCTCCGAGGAGGTTCCAGGCCATGTCCAAGGCTCTGATGATGTTCCAGTCCATGTCCAAGGATCCGAGAATGTTTAAGTCCGTGTGCAAATCTCCGAGGAGGTTCCAGGCCATGTCCAAGGCTCCGATGATCCAGTCCATGTCCAAGGATCCGAGAATGTTTAAGTCCGTGTGCAACTCTCCGAGGAGGTTCCAGTCCGTGTGCAAGCCTCCGAGGATGTTTCCATTCGGTGTCCAAGTCTCCGAGGAGGTTCAAGTTCGTGTCCAATGCTCCGAGGAGGTTGCACTCCGTGTCCAAGTCCAAGTCGTAGCCCAGGCCCTGAGTTCAAGTCTCGTGTAGGGTCAGTGTCCGTGTCCAGCTATGCCTCACCCCGCTTCTGCTTTGTTCTCACTCGACCAAGACCAAGTCTGAGTTTAATGTCCTCGTCCAGCTCTGGAGTCCCGCATCCTGCCCCCACGTCCAGTCCTGTTACCTTGCCACGTCCAGTTCTCGCCTGGATCTGGAGTCCGAGCCCTAGTCAAGACCCAGTTTCTGGGCCCGTATCCAGTATCTGGCTCGAGTCCTTGTCCAGTTTCCGAGTTCCTAGTACCCGGTTACTAGTTCCTCATCCAGGTCCCACTTTCTTAGTCTAGTCCTAGCCCAGGCCCTGTATCCTACTTTTGTCCAGGGCCTGTGTCTTGTCCAGCGTTGTTTCTCCCCCACTTCCATTGCTTTCTGACACACCTGGTCCTTTCCCTGGTACTTCAGTGTCTGTGTCTTGCATTTGGGTCCTTTTCCAACTCCCACCGTATGACAGAACGAAACAGCCATACATGGACGCAGCAACACAGACACTGTCTTCTAACTTTGGTCATCTTGGGTTCCTTCTTGATTGAATACGCACCCCCTGCCCACCCGCCCAGATCGTCCTTAGTTCTGGAGAGCCTGTTAGGTCGCCCGGAGGCTCTCACAGAGGGGAGTGGGGAGGGTGGGTGCTGTCACGGTCCAGTTCGTGGCCTTCAGACTCCGGGTCTTGCGGCTGTCTCTTGTTTCATTTGTGTTTAATCATAGGCACCTGATTCTCGTCTTGGAGCCGGGAATATAAGTGGCCCTGGGTTCGAGTGTAGGTTAGGGTATGTGTATGTGTGCGATTGGGTGAAGGGATACAGAATGTGAGTCTATCACATACTCCGGAGCAGAAGGTGGCGGTAATGCACCATTAAGCTGGGTGACAACTGCCGTAAAATAAGATGGCGAGACAGAGACTGTAGGTGCTGCTTCGTCTAGTCAGTGTCCTGTCTTCGCCATTGTGGGGTAAATCAGGCCGTCCTTGCCGTTACCCTGCGGCTGGATCGTCCCTTCCATATCCCTGACTGTTACCTCGGCGGTATCCCACGTCAGACCTCCCGGGCGGGACCGGCACCTGAGCAAGTGTAGTTGTGCCCAATTCGGGGATTCGGGTCCCTGTTCATTGTGGACACTTAATTGCTTCGCTACCCGGGGCTGCGTTGTGGATTCGGTCGTTTTCGTGACCAGCTGAGTTGACTGCCGTTTCCGCCACTCTGAGCCAAAGGTACGAATTCTGCCGTTCCCATCCCCAGCTGAGGTTTACTGGTCTGGTTGCCGCTTCTCCGAGCCGAGACTCGAATGGACTGTCGTTGTTTGTCGTTCCGTGTCCAAGACCAGTCCAAGTCTTTGGCTCCGAGTCAAGTCCAGTCCGGGTCAAAGTCTCCGAGGAGGTTCCAGTCCGTGTCCAACTCTCCTAGGAGGTTTCCATTCTGTGTCCAAAGCTCCGATGATGTTCCAGACCGTGTGCAAGGATCCGAGAAGGTTTAAGTCCGTGTGCAACTCTCCGAGGAGGTTCCAGGCCATGCCCAAGGCTCCGATGATGTTCCAGTCCATGTCCAAGGATCCGAGAATGTTTAAGTCCGTGTGCAACTCTCCGAGGAGGTTCCAGTCCGTGTGCAAGTCTCCGAGGATGTTTCCATTCGGTGTCCAAGTCTCCGAGGAGGTTCAAGTTCGTGCCCAATGCTCCGAGGAGGTTGCACTCCGTGTCCAAGTCCAAGTCGTAGCCCAGGCCCTGAGTTCAAGTCTCGTGTAGGGTCAGTGTCCCTGTCCAGCTATGCCTCTCCCCGCTTCTGCTTTGCTCTCCCTCGACCAAGACCAAGTCTGAGCTTCATGTCCTCATCCAGCTCTGGAGTCCCGCATCCTGCCCCCACGTCCAGTTCTGTTACCTTGCCACGTCCAGTCCTCGCCTGGATCCGGAGTCCGAGACCGAGTCAAGACCCAGGTTCCGGGTCCCTGTCCAGTCTCTGGCTCGGAGTCCTTGTATAGGTTCCTAGATTCCTGTTCCTAGTTTCTCGTCCAAGTCCCACTTTCCTAGTCTAGTCCTAGCCCAGGCCCTGTATCCTCGTCTCTTCCAGTGCCTGTGTCTTGTCCAGCGTTGTTTCTCCCCCACTTCCCTTGCTTTCGGACACACATGGTCCTTTCTCTAGTACTTCAGTGTCTGAGTTTTGCATTTGGGTCCGTTCCCAACGCCGACCTGATGACACCCTTACATCCGCCAAAGATCGCATCATTGGTAAACTGGGGCAAACACCAAAGTATTGGCGATATTATTACTGCCTTGGGAGAAGTTTTTTTTAATATAGGAAGGAGATTTGGCAGCGTTAGAGGGGATGGAGAGGAGATTTACTATGATGCTGCCTGGACTTGACGACATGTCCTACAAGGGTAACCTAACTGAGCTGGAACTTTACATTTTGGAGCAAAGGAGGATGAGGGGTGAATTGATGGGGGTGAGAGGCATTGATAGAATTTTACCCAGATACTTTTCCCATTCCCGAAATGGTGAATGCCAAAGGGAATTATTTTGAGGTGATTGGAAGGAGGTATAAAGGGGGGTGTTGTGATGGAAAATAACTGGTTCTTTGAGTCTCAACAGTAGAGGCCTGGACACACACAGTTTTAATAATAAGGAATTTATTCACAAGGGGAAGTCGGGTCAACACAAGCAACTACAATATACAGGAAGTGGTGTGGGGACAGGGTACGGTTACACAAACAAAGAACAAGGGAAAAGCACTACAACAGCTATCCCCCTTGACCTTGGATAGCCGCGGCTCCCTTATCAGGACAAACGATAGACCTTCCCAAGCATAAATCAATGCACTTACCTTCAATGAGGTGGTCTGTAAGAGAGGGTGAGCCAAGGACAAGTCTCACCTTTTAAAGCATGGGGCTGGGCGAGATAATCCAATTAAGGTGACCAATAATTTAGGTGTGCATTGATTAGTTGGGAGGGACCAAATGTTGATTGGCATGTGGTGTGTCCTCCGACCAGCCAGGTGGCAGTGCATCTGTCACGTGGCCGGTATCTCTGGATACAGGGGGTTGTCAATAGACAATAGACAATAGGTGCAGAAGTAGACTATTCGGCCCATCGAGCCTGCACCGCCATTTTGAGATCATGGCTGATCATCTACTATCAATACCCGGTTCCTACCTTGTCCCCATATCCCTTGATTCCCCTATCCATAAGATACCAATCTAGCTCCTTCTTGAAAGCATCCAGAGAATTGGCCTCCACTGCCTTCCGAGGCAGTGCATTCCAGACCCCCACAACTCTCTGGGAGAAGAAGTTTTTCCTTAACTCTGTCCTAAATGACCTACCCCTTATTCTCAAACCATGCCCTCTGGTACTGGACTGTCCCAGCATCTGGAACATATTTCCTGCCTCGATCTTGTCCAATCCCTTAATAATCTTATATGTTGCAATCAGATCCCCTCTCAATCTCCTTAATTCCAGCGTGTACAAGCCCAGTCTCTCTAACCTCTCTGCGTAAGACAGTCCGGACATCCCAGGAATTAACCTCTTGAATCTACGCTGCACTTCCTCTACAGCCAGGATGTCCTTCCTTAACCCTGGAGACCAAAACTGTACACAATACTCCAGGTGTGGTCTCGCCAGGGCTCTGTACAAATGCAAGAGGATTTCCTTGCTCTTGTACTCAATTCCCTTTGTAATAAAGGCCAACATTCCATTAGCCTTCTTCACTGCCTGCTGCACTTGCTCATTCACCTTCAGTCACTGATGAACAAGGACTCCTAGATCTCTTTGTATTTCTCCCTTACCTAACTCTACACCGTTCAGATAATAATCTGCCTTCCTGTTCTTACTCCCAAAGTGGATAACCTCACACTTATTCACATTAAACGTCATCTGCCAAGTATCTGCCCACTCACCCAGCCTATCCAAGTCACCCTGAATTCCCTTAACATCCTCATCACATGTCACATTGCCACTGTCAGAGAAAAAGAAAGCAGTGTATGCAGAATGGTGGCTACGCCCCTGAGAGGGGCGTTTGGGGTATTTACTATACTCTCAACATGCAAATAGATGGTAGCAAAGTGGATGGCGATGTAAGAGTGATCCGTTTCTGTGCTGTTATGATCATTCTATTTTTCAGTTGTTTGCGAAGTTTCTGAAGGAAGGAAAATGGAAGCATGCATTGTGGTGGTGTCTTTCCCGCATTATTTTTAAATCTAGATTTTTGTTTACTTGTTTCATTTGCCCATGTGGAATTTACGTTAAGGTGTTGGAAATACACTGACTTTGAATTTCGGGTTCAAGTGGAAAATTGTTTTCAAGTAAGCATCGTATTTCTCTTCCAAAATAATAATGAGCATACCTGTCATCTGTGTGTTTAAATATTTGAATTATTCTATAGACGTGTATTTTTAGTAAAATAATAGATTCATAAAATGCATGACGTTACCTACACCGGTCCATTTAGCCTTTCAGCTTGTAGTTAATAAGACGCAGAGGATTAGATTCCAGCCACTTAATGTGAGCTCTTCTGACTGTGCTTTCTTTTAATCTCAAGCTACTCCAAACCTGACTCTACGCAGATATCTTCCCAAACTGGAGAATAAAGTATAAAATAGGTGTTCTGAATGAATTGGGACCAGTTACCTTTGGGCTGCTGAGAAAAGCGTCCGTGACAGCCCCACTTACTTATGTTTCAGGGTATATCGACCCCCAAGATCGAATAATTCTCCGGCTCCCAGCTGGAGGATGCGCCCCCTTGTAAAAAAAAATGTGAAAAATCCACTGCCCACACACATCTGAAAGGAACTTTCTATGTGTAGGACAAATATATGATTTTGTTTTTAACCGCTTGGCATCTCCTAATGCTTAATGAAAATATAACGTTAGTTGGTGTTTAGTTCATCGGTTTCTCGGCTGGAATTCAATACCTAAAGTAGTCCACATCAGTCTTTGTCCTGGTTTCTGCGAGTTGCTTTTATGTCTCCCCTCTCGCTGTGAGACGTCGACACCTCTGTTTCCCTTATTAGGGAGCGAGGGGGCCTGTGGTATCTCGATTTACCAGGTGAACGAGTAGTCATTGGGGTACCGCAAGCTTGCAGCACACTTGAGTGCTCGGTGGGGGGCGCAAGTGCGTTTTTGCTGGTGGTGGGGGAGGACGTTGCCTTGCCGTCTCTTGTGCGTGGGGGGAGGGGCTGGGAGGTGCTTTATGTCTCAAACTTTTAACTGTCATTCATTCCTTGGAGCACTCCTCCGTTTTCGTGGATGTCTGTGAAGAAAAAGCATTTCAGGATGTACATTGTATACGTTTCTCTGACATGCAATGCACCTATTGAACCAATCAAAATGTCGAGATGGGAAGTGCAATATAACTGAGCTCAGTCTTGTGACAGAGTGTCACGACTCAATTTGATAAATATTTGGGTCACATCCTCACGCTCTATCCGTGAATCCCAATGGGAGAAGTACAGACCATCAAGGAAGCGGTTCCATGTCCTAAGGACGATTTAAGGGAAGTAGAAATCGTCGGGGGAAGCATCAAAACGTCAGCCTCGAGAAGGAGTCTGACTGTGTCTTGTCGCGACATTACCATCACCGTTAAGTTTTCGGTTCCGTCCTCTTGACTTCCCCATACTCCAAACTATCTACGCGGTGACACAAAGGAAATTCAGGGAGGTATGGAAGCATGGAGTCAAACATCTGGCGACATTATATGGTCGGCTCTGTAAATTAAATACAAACCAAATTGACGGTTTTGTTAGTGGTTCAAATAAAGTTCTGTATCATTCATATCTCTATTAAACACGCCACCTATTCACGTAGCCTGGTGGGTGAAGGTCAGATTGCGATTCGGAATCTGAATCATGTTTATTATCACTGGCATAGTTTGTGAAATGTGTCGTTCAGTGGCAGCAATACTTTCAGTGCATAACAATAAAAACAGTAGATTATTACGTACATATATCAGCTCAAATTTCATTATTTGAGCAGAAAGGAAAAATATTGTCAAAATAAAGGAAGTCTGCAGATGCTGGATATCTGGGCAACACCGACAAAATGAGTCCATGGATGGAATTATCAGAATGGGAGTGTGTAATGAAATTAACATGCCAGCAGAGTGGTGCTCCGTCCACCAGAACAAGCGAGATTTCCCAGAGGCCTCATATTTTAATTCCACTTCCCATTCCCATTCCAATATGTCCATCCAATCTCCTTCACTGTCGGGATAAAGCCATGCAACACTTTATATTCTAGCTGGGTCGCCTCCAACCAGTAATGCTTTCACATCCTTCACCATTTCCCATCCCCTAATCCCTTTATCAAATTATCTTATTGCCCGCCCATTGCCTCCCTCTGATGCTCCTCACTGCTCCCTTTTTTCTTTCATCCATCCATCTTCTATCTCTGTCACCAATCAACTTCCTTGCCATTTGCATCATCCCTCCCTCTCCCGGTTTCACCTATCGCCTGGCGTTTCTCTCTCCCCTCCTCCCACCATCCCAAGCCCCCCCCCTTGAGTGTTTTCTTTTCCTTCAGCTCTACCGAAAGGTTACGGCCCAAAACATTGACTGTAGTTTTTCCTTAGATGCTTCCTAGTCTGCTGAGTTCCACAAAGAAAATATTGATTCCCTGTCCATTTAGGAATCTGCTGATGGATGGGAAATCCGGTTGCTGAGACAATGGGTATGTGTTATTTAGTTCATCTGAAGTACTGCCTACTTCCATTGACCTAATTAATGTTTTCATTTTGGGAGCGGGAGAAGATATTGTTTCATCTACGAATTACCCGGCACCAGTGAAGAGATCTTTGTTGGAAATCTTCGGACCATTTTGTCGGCAACTCAATTTTGCAGCTCTACGCTGCAACAGGTAGATGCCGCACCATTCACTCCTGCAAGATGCTGCTTGGCAAACTGCAGAGGGTCCAATGAAGATCTCAACTGCGGTCAACACCAGCCTCTCCAGCACCTTCGTCAAGGAAGATGTTAGGACAATTGGTCTGCAGTTATTAAGTCATGTTTGTGTCACCTTCTTGGGTAGAGGAACCAGGCAGGAAATCTTCCACAGCACCGGTATCTTTTCCTGACTCAGACTCAGATCATAAAGGTGCTGCAAGATACCAGACAGCTGTCTCGGACAGGCCTTCAGTACCCTGGGGCTGATACCGTCTGGGACCAACAGCCTTGCCTTGATGTAGAGTCTCCAGTATCTCCTCAGATTGACCTGTAGTCACAGTCGACAGTGCGGGTGGGGAGGGGAGGGTGATCATACCCTTGGAGAAAGGATGCTTCAAGGTAACGGTCTGGAAAGACAACACACCGGGGGGGGGGGGGGGGGAATCCTCAGAGGGAGGAAGAGTGTGTGGTTTTGGCAAGAGGTGGGGCAGAGAACAGCAGGAGATCCCGAGCTGAACCTGTTCTGAAAAACAATTTCGATACGTTGGCCCTGTCCAGGCAGCCCTCGATCTTCCTCTCCTTAACCTTGAAGCCAATGATCTGCTTCTTGCCTGACCACACATCCCTTATGCTACTCTGCTGGAGCTTGTACTCCAGCTTCCTCTTGTAGGAAGCTTCGCACGTCCTCAGCCCTACCCTCAGTTCAGTCTGTACTCGCCTCATGACTTGTCTGTCTCCACACCTGAAGGCTTTCCACTTCTTATTTAAAAGTTCTTTCAGCTCACTGGTGATCCAGAATGCACCCTGTCCTTGAACTAGTGTTTGAAGGAGTGAATGTAATAGCTTGTGTTTTTTCTGGACAAAGCTATTACCAGCTCTTGTGCAGTGCTAGCTTCCCTTGCTGCAGTAAAAATAATCATGATTGATACAGTCTGAGTTAATTGTTGGTAAAAAGACGAAATTAAAGGTGCTTGACACCACCTCCTACACAGACACCCAATCTTACCTGCAGCTGCACCTTCCTCGCCATGGCTTCATCTTCTCACCACTACACCACAAGTCATGGGAAATGAAATAGCCATTCAATCCATTGAGTCTTCTTCACCATTCAAATACAGCCATTGGATTTTCCTGCAAACTCCACACTACTTATTGATCAATAACCCACTATTTACATACTTAAAGCCCGTTACAGCACTGGTGCCTGGGGCAGGAATGAACAGGTTCTCCAGGATGTGTTTGGATTAGTGGCATGAGCGACAGTGTAAGTAGTGTTGGGACAAACTTGGGCTGTTTTCTCTGGATTGGAGGAGGCTCAGGGTGAGAGATCTTGATGGAGTAGATAGCTACCATTTTTAACCTTCTGCATCAAGGAACTGTGAAATGCATTGCCATGGACAGCTCAGAGGCCAAGTCACTGGGTTTATTTAAAACAGAGATTGATCAGTGATAGATTAGTAAAGGTGTCAAAGGTGATGGGGAGAAAGCAGGAGAATAGGGTTGAGAAGTAAAATAAAAGACACTGTGACAGGGACAGAAGGAGGAAACCTTAGACTGAGACGTGTCGAGCACAGACAGATGGGACAGACTCCGATAGGGGTTCTTGTCTGGCTCAGAGCAGTGGAGCTGAGCACCGGTTCATTTTCCACTCTCAGACCTTCACAGAGACCATTTCTCATCAGTACATTTCACAAACAATACATTTCAAAGTTCAAGTTCAACGTAAATTTATTATCAAAGTGTGTTAACCAGGTGTTATCGAACAATTCACAAAAACATTGGCACGGTAACTCAATGCCCAACCCCAGCCTGTGATAGGGATTGGGACCAATTCCAGAGGAGCAGGATTGAGTTTGGGACTTTGTGAAGGAGCCATGACTCCATCTTCCTCATTCCTCTTTTCACCTCACTCCACTGCATGTTTGCGTGTGTGAAAGAGAAATGCCTGCCCACTCACACTCTATGAATGATGTCCTCTCTCCCCAACACACTCACACTCCACCATACACAGCAATCCTCAACAGCTCAGAAGGTCCAAAAACCTTCTGCCCTCCCTGCTGCACCAACTCCTTACCGTGTTAAACGGTATATTCTTCCTATTCCAGGCACCTGGCACAGATGGCAGTCCTGAGATCACAGCCCTGGACGAGCAGCCATTTAATTTAGTACCTCACTCCCTGAACTCCCTTTGCAGAACCTCGTTACCCTACCAGCCCATGTCGTTGGTACCCACATGGATCACGACCTTCACTGTTCACCCTCCGTAGGAATGCTGCACTGGACCCGAGATGTCGCAGATGCTAGCGCGCAGGGGGCAACATATCATCCCGAAATCCCATTCTCACCCACAGAACATCCAGTCAGTTCCCTTAGCTGACGAATCACCTATGAGCACAGTTCGCCTCTTCGCTAAGCTTCCCTTCTCAGTCTCAGAGCCAGACTAAGTGCCAGAGACCCTATTGCTGTGACTTTCCTTTACTAGGTCATCCCACCGTCCCCAACAGGATCTGAAGTGTTATATGTGTTCTTCAGGGGGATGACACAGGGGTAGACTGCACTCTCTGTTTCCCCCTTTCCCCTTCCTGACTGTCACCCAGTTTCCTGTGACGTGCAACTACCTCTCTGTATGTCCTACCTATCACCCCTTCAGCCTCCCGAATGAACTGCAGTTCATCCAGTTCCAGCTCCCACTCCTTAATGTGGATTGTTCGGAACTGCAGCTGGATGCCCCTCACAGGTGTAGTTATCAGGGCCACGGGGGTGGGGGGGGGTCCCCTGCCTTCCCACATCCCGCCAGAGGAGCTTTCCACTAGCCTGCCAGGCATCTCCACTGTTCTAAATGGGCAAATGTAAAGAAGGGGGCAAAAAATTCTACATCCAGCATAATTTTGTCTTCTCCAATTGAATGCTCTCCTCATTGAAACCTCAAAGAGGTAAAGCCTCAAAGTCTCTGCTCCAACTCTGCCCACTCCAGCAATGACTGCTCCACCTGCCCCTGCCTAACTTTAATATCTTCTTGATAATCAATCCTGAATGCTGATTGGCCACTGCTGAAATCTCAAAAATAACCTGCCCTCAACCATTGCCTTTAATACTCGATTGGTGAAACTGAATGAATTACGTCCTCTCAAGCTTCTGATCTCTCTGATTAATGATGGGTCAAAGCTCGGTAGGGGGACACAAGGATGAATGACTGATTGAAACCCACCCCACATTCAGAGCAGGTGACCACCCTCACCAGTGTGAACCCACCACTATCTCTGCAGTGTGGATAAGTGTGTGAATGCCTCCCACAGTCAGAGCAGGTGACCACCCTCACCAGTGTGAACCCACCACTGTCTCTGCAGCGTGGATAAGTGTGTGAATGCCTTCCCACAGTCTGAGCAGGTGACCACCCTCCCCACAGTGTGAACCCACCACTGTCTCTGCAGCGTGGATAAGTGTGTGAATGCCTCCCACATTCAGAGCAGGTGACCACCCTCACCAGTGTGAACCCACCACTGTCTCTGCAGCGTGGATAAGTGTGTGAATGCCTTCCCACAGTCTGAGCAGGTGACCACCCTCCCCACAGTGTGAACCCACCACTGTCTCTGCAGCGTGGATAAGTGTGTGAATGATTTCCCACAGTCTGAGCAGGTGACCACCCTCCCCACACTGTGAACCCACCACTGTCTCTGCAGTGTGGATAAGTGTGTGAATGATTTCCCACAGTCTGAGCAGGTGACCACCCTCCCCACAGTGTGAACCCACCACTGTCTCTGCAGCGTGGATAAGTGTGTGAATGCCTCCCACAGTCAGAGCAGGTGACCACCCTCCCCACAGTGTGAACCCACCACTGTCTCTGCAGCGTGGATAAGTGTGTGAATGCCTCCCACAGTCTGAGCAGGTCAACATCCTCTCACTGCTGAAAACAGTCTGGTGTGTCGGTCGGTGGATGAAAGTGTGAATTCGTTCCCACAGTCAGAGCAGATGAGTTCACAGTGTGAACTTGTTGATGTTCTTTCAATTGAGATGTCTGAGTGAATCGTTTCCCACACTCAGAACAAGTGAGGGGCATCCCACAGTATGAATTTTCTGATGTACTTTAAAGTCCGATAACCAAGTTAATTCTTTCCCACAATCAGAGCATGTGAACGGTTCTGTTCCCATGTGAACGAAGTGATGTTTCTTGAGTTTCGCTGAGTGAATTACCTCCTACGTTCAGAGGATCTGAATGGCCTCTTCTCAGAGTGAAGTTGTTGATGTACCTTCAGTTGAGATGACCAAGTGAATCCCTTTCCACAGTCCGAGCAGGTGAACGGCCGCTCCCCAGTGTGGACTCGCTGATGCAACTTCAGGTGGGATGACCGAGTGAATCCCTTCCCACATTCAGAGCAGGTGAACGGCCTCTCCCCAGTGTGAAGTTGTTGATGTACCTTCAGTTGAGATGACCAACTGAATCCCTTCCCACAGTCTGAGCAGGTGAACGGCTTCTCCCCAGTGTGGACTCGCTGATGCTCCTTCAGTTTAGCTGACTGAGTGAATCGTTTCCCACATTCAGAGCATGTAAATGGCTTCTCTCCAGTGTGAACTCGCCGATGTACCTTCAGTTGAGATGAATAAGTGAAATCCTTCCCACATTCAGAGCAGGTGAATGGCTTCTCCCCAGTGTGAACTCGCTGATGCAACTTCAGGTGAGATGACCGAGCGAATCCCTTCCCACAGTCTGAGCAGGTGAACGGCCACTGCCGAGAGTGAACTAGCTTGTGCGTCAGTAGTTGATGTGACTGAGTGAATCCCTTCCCACAGTCCGAGCAGGTGAACGGCTTCCCCGTGTGAACTAACCGATGTTCTTTCAGTTGAGCTGACTGAGTGAATCGCTTCCCACATTCAGAGCATGTGAACGGCTTCTCACCAGTGTGAATTCTACAGTGATTCACAAGGGTGGATGACCGAGCAAATCCCTTTCCACATTCAGAGCAGCGAAATGGCCACTCTCCAGTGTGAACAAGCTGGTGAGTCAGTAGGCAATTTGACTGACTGAATCCCTTCCCACAGTCTGAGCAGGTGAATGGCCTCTCCCCAGTGTGAACCCGCTGGTGTCTCTGTAGTGTGGACGAGTAAGTGAATCGCTTCCCACAGGCTGAGCAGGTGAACGGCATCTTTTCAGTGTGAACTCGCTGGTGTTCTTTCAGTTGAGCTGACTGAGTGAACCCTTTCCCACATACAGAGCAGGCGAATGGCCTCCCCCCAGTGTGAACTCGCTGGTGTCTCTGCAGTGTGCATGACTGAGTGAATCTCTTCCCACAGTCTGAGCAGGTGAATGGCCTCTCCCCAGTGTGAACTCGCTGGTGTCTATGTAGGGTGGATGAGCGAGTGAATTCCTTCCCACAGTCTGAGCAGGTGAACGACATCTTCTCAGAGTGAACTCACTGGTGTTCATTCACTTGAGATGATTGAGTGAATCCTTTCCCACAAAGAGCAGGTGAATGGCTTATCCCCGGTGTGAACCCGCTGCTGTCACTGTGGCGTGGGTGAACGCCTTCTGACCGTCTGAGCAGGTCAGCGTCCTCTCACTGGTGAATTTTCTGCTATACCTTGAGCACCAATAACAGAATGGCTTCCCGCTTGCAGAACAGGTGGAGCATCGCACTATGGTGTGAACTTGCTGATGTATCTTCAGGCTGGATGGCTGAGTAGATCCCCTCCCTCACACAGAGCGGGTGAATGGCCTCTCCCCACTGTGAATTCACTGGCCTGTCTGTGAGTAGGCTGTGAGTGAATCCCTTCCCACACTGAGAGGAGAATGATAACTCACTTCGATCAATTCTCTGGCAATTCAGAAAGTCAGACGTTTGAATCCCTTGTGCAGTCAATGCAGTTGAAGAACTGATCTCCAGTGAACAAATGGTGGTGTGTTCTCAGCACCCCGGTTCCAGTGGACAATACTGAGATACAACACAATTCTTCATTTCAGAAGCAAAATACATTTCCAGATGGAATAAGATAATTCGTTGTTTCCAAGGATTGAAAACCAATGTGTTGGTGTTGCAAGGAAAATATTTGCTCACTCCTTAAATATGGGCAGAGACAGCAAAACTGACATGTTGTTTTTGAGATTCCGGTACACAAGTGTTCTGCAATTTCAAACCTGCAAAAATATTTGCAAAAGACATCAATGGGTGAAGGACAGTACTTCAGGTGAGATTTTAGTTTGCGGTGATAACATAAGAACATAAGACATAGGAGCAAGAGTAGGCCATCTGGCCCTTTGAGCCTGTTCCTCCATTTCATAAGATCATGGCTGATCCGGCCATTGACTCATCTCCACCTCCCTGCCTTTTCCCCATAACCCCTAACTCCCCTACTATGCAAAAATCTATCCAACCTTGTTTGAAATACATTTACTGAGGTAGCCTCCACTGCTTCATTGGACAGAGAAATCCACAGATTCACCACCCTCAGAGAAAAGCAGTTCCTCCTCATCTCCATCCCAAATCCCCTGAATCCTGAGGCAATATCCTTCAGTTCTAGCCTCTCCTACCAGTGGAAACAACTCTCTTGCCTCTGTCATAATTTTACATGTTTCCGTAAGATCTCCTCTCAATATGTGCTCTGGCATCACAACTTTACCCAGTTCAACTCGCTGGAGAAACTCAAGTTCAGATATACCCCAGGATACCGAGGGAGGAGATTGCTGAGCCTCTGGCCATAAGCTTAGTATCATCAATCAGGAAGGGATTGCTACCAGAGGATTGGAAGACATTGTTCCATTGTTCAAGAAATGGAATAGAGGTAACCCAGGAAATTATAGACCAGTGAGTCTTGCCTCAGTGGTGTGAAAGTTGTTTGAGAAGATCCTGAGAAGCTGGACTTATGAGAATTAGGAGAGACATAATCTGTCAGTCAGCATGGCTTTGTCAAGGGCAGGTCTTGCCTTACGAGCATGTTTGAATCCTTTGAGGATGTAACAAGACACACTGATGAAGGTAAAGCATTGGACGTAGGGTACATGGTTCAGTAAGACTTTTGATAAATTTCCTCATGCAAGGCTCATTCAGAAAGGACTGAGGTAAGGATCCAAGTAGACCTTGCTTTCAAATCCAGAATTAGCTTGCCCACAGAAGCCAAAAGGTGGTTGTAGATGGTTTGTGTACTACACAGAGGACGGTAACCAGTGGTGTTCCACAGGGATATGTTCTGGGACCCCTCCTCTTTGTGATATTTTAAAATGACCTTGAGAGGAAATAGAAGGGTGAGTTTGTAATGTTGCTGATGACACAAAAGTGGTGGTTTTGTGGATAGTCTAGACGGTTGTCAGAGGGGAGCACGACAGCAATAGGATGCAGAACTGGGCTGAGAAGTGGTAAATGTTCAACCCAGTGGTTCATTTTGGTAGGTCAAAGTTGAAGACAGAATACAAATTAGGATTCTTGGCAGTTTGGAGGATCAGCGAGATCTCGGTGTTCATGTTAATAGTACACGCAAAGCTGCTGCGCAGTTTTACACTGTTGTTAATAAGGCCTTCATCAACCATGGTACTGAGTTCAAAGCCATAAGGTAACGTTACAGCTATATAAGGCCTAAGTTTGACACCACTTTTAGTACTGTGTTCAATTCTGGTCTCCTCACTACAGGAAGGATGTGGATAATCTAGAAAGTGTGCACAGCAGATTTACAAGGATGTTGCGTGGATTGGAGAGCATGCCTTAGGAGAATATGTCGGGTGAACTTTGGAGTGACGGAAGACAAAAGGTGACCTGATAGAGGCCAATCAGATGATCCTGTGGATAGTCAGAGGCTTCTTCCCAAGACTGAATTGCCTAACGTGAGGGGGCATAGATTTAATGGGCTTGGAAGTAGTTACAAGGGGGATGTCAGAGGTATGTTTTTCACACAGAGTGGTGGGTGTGGGGAATGCACTGTGAAGGTGGCAGAGGGGTACAATAGGGCCTTTTAAGAGACTCTTAGATAGGTACATGGAGCTTAGAAAAATAGAGGGTTATGTGGTCGGGAAATTTCACAATTAGGTCGTACAGTCTGCACAACATTGTGGGCCGAAGGGTGTGTAATGTACTGTAGATTTCTATATTAACTCCACATTTTTTAACAAGGCAAGGGCCAGGCATCCTGAGTGACCATCAAATTCACTGACTATATTCCTGTCTGTATGAACATGGGTTATTTCTGCCTGTGATTTGGCTCAATTTGTCTCTGTCCTTTAGGATTATTTCAACTTCTGGTCATGTTCCACAACACTACAAAGAGCCTTTGTTACTGCATGTATGATCCTGGAGATTTTCTAATTACTCAAATTCCCTCCACCCAGCTGATTAGCAGTAATGAACCCATCAATGGCAATGCCAATGAACATGAAGGGAGGGCATTGTTTATTCTCATTGGAGTATGGCATTTTTGTGATGTGAAAGACACAAGTCACTTGTCATCGAGGACAAGAGAGTTTCATATCATTATCTACCCGGAGAGAAGTAAAGCAGATGGAAGTATGTTTTTTTTCCCCACACAGCACTAATTGACATTTTTACTGACTGGAAGGTAGACTCTTTATCCGAGATTAACTGGGAAATATATTTTTGTTTCGAGTTACTAATCCTTAGTGTTTGGCAGTGTTTGGAAGATGCATCCGCTCGCAATTCCACCGACTGTATGGGGACAACGATAGTACTATTACCCATGGCTGCCTCTTTACCCAGAAGGCCCCACGAACGAGAAACCTATCTGTCCGCCACCGAGCGACGCTCATACGCCACAGAAATGGCGGCGGCATCAGCCGAAAGCTACCCGGGGCCCAGGTACAGATCGTGGGACTGAGAGAGAGAGACAAAGGGCCGGGGCTGTCCTGGGGTGCATGATTTCACAGTATTAGCCCTTCAATCGCGTTTCAGACGCCGGTGATTAATTCCCGCCCGCATCCCCCTCCTACCTCTGAGCGATCCTCGTAAGCCTCTCGCCTACTGAGCGCATGCGCGATTTTGGGATTACGTCAGATCTCTGCGCATGCGTATTATATCAAACTAGTGGCTAACTGCAGATGCAGAAATCCAGAGCAACGACGCAAAATTCTGTCGGAAAGTCAGGTGGGTCGGCAGCACCAATGGACACTCGGCGTTTCAGACCGAGACCAACCTTCAGGACTGGAAAGGAAGGGAGGGTGTAAGAATCTGGGGGGAGGTGAAACCGAGAGAGGGTGAGGGGTGAAGTAAAGAGCTGGGAAGTTGATTGGTGAAAGAGATAAAGGTCTGGAGAATGATAATAATAATAATAAATACTTTATTGATCCCGAGTGGTGAATTATTTCATTACAGCAGCAACATTGAAAAACACACTTAGCAGTGTGCAGATTTCACTAAAAATAAAGAATACTAATAATGTACCAATGTGCAATAATAATGTATGAAATAATACTGCAGAGAATATTGAGCTCCTGTCGCAGAAAATGAACTGCTGTATACGCTTACTGCATTTGGTTGGAAAGAGTTCCTGTATTAAACCTTGTCACAGCGGAGCTCGAAGTGAGACTGTTCAAAAGGTGGGTTAAGGCTCCATTGCCTATTCAGTAGGTCATGGAGGGGATGCGTCAGATTGTTCGTAATGGATAACAGTTTGTTCAGTGACCTCCTCTCCGCCACTAACTCAAAGTGCTCCGGGATGCAGCCAAGGATGGATCCAGCCTTTCTGATGAGTTGATTTAGTCTTCTTGCATCAGCAGCACGGTTGCTGCTCCCCCAGCATAAAGCAGCAAAGAAGACTGCACTCGCTACAACAGACTGGTAAAAGATCCACAAAATCCTGCCTCACATATTGGAGAATCTTGGCTTCCTTAGAGAATGGAGTCCACTCACCCCCTCTTGTAAACAGCCTTGGTGTTGTTTTTCCGGTCACGTCTATTGCCGAGGAAAACCCCCAAGTGCCTATACCCCTGCACCACCGCAACCTCTTCTCCCAGAATGTATACAGGACTCGTCACAGTCCTCTTCCTCCTAAAATCAATCACCATCTCCCTGGTTTTGGCCACATTCAGGAGCAGCTGATTCCTTCCTCACTATTCCACAATCCTGTCCACCAGTCCTCTGCACTCCGACTCCTGCCCATCTCTGATGCACCCAACTACTGCAGAGTCATCAGAGAACTTCTGCAAGTGGCCAGACTCAGAGTTGTACTGGAAGTCTGAGGTGTAGAGTGTGAACAGAAACGGTGACAGGACAGTCCCTTGTGGGGCTCCAGTGTCACTCACATGCACCTCAGGCAGAGAACCTCCCAGCGGTACAAACTGGGGTCTGTCTGCCAGGTAGTCAGTAATGCAGGATTTGTCTGCATCCATCCTTTGCAGCTTCCTGCTCAAAAGACATGGATGGATTTCATTGCAGGCACTAGAGAAATTATTAAAAACCATGATTCTCACAATGCCACGAGCATCATCCCGGTGGGAGTGAGCTCGCTGTAACTGGTAGATGATGACATCATCCACACCCTTATGAGGTTGGTAGGCAAACTAGAGGGTCCAAGGTCAGTCAGGACCAGCCTCTCCATCACCTTCATTGCATAAGTTGTGAGGGCAATTGGTCTGTAGTCATTAAGTGCAGATGGAGTTGCCTTATTTGGTAAAGGAACCAAGCAAGAAGTCTTTCACAGCACTGGTGTATTTTCCTGACTCAAGTCTCAGATTGTAAGGATGTGACAAAACACCAGAGAGCAGACTCCCACAGGCCTTCAGTACCCTGGGGCTGACACCAACCACGTCAGCAGATGTAGTCTCTCCGGCTGCCTCCAACCCGGCCTGCAGTCACTGTCAGATGGGATACTCACACTCTCAGATGCCGCTGCTCTTGTGACAGCTTGTTGCAGCAGCTCCTACATTTTGTCGTTTTTCAGATTATTTTGTCTGTGTTTTGTGTGTCATTCCGAATTGTTGTGTGGCAGGAGTGGACGATACCATGTGATGGAACTTTTGGAAAGCGCCAAGTTGAATAAGTCACCAGGACCGGATGAGATATACCCCAGGCTACCGTGGGATGCGCGGGAGATTACTGAGCCTCTGGCGATGAACTTTGCATCATCAATGGGGATGGGAGAGGTTCCGGAGGATTGGAGAGTTGCAAATGTTGTTCCCTTATTCAAGAATGAGAGTAGAGAAAGCCCAGGAAATTATAGACCAGTGAGTCTTACTGTGGTTAGTAAGTTGTTGGAGAAGATCCCGAGAGGCAGGATTTATGAATATTTGGAGAGGCATAATATGACTAGGAATAGTCAGCATGGCTTTGTCAAGGGCAGGTCGTGCCTTACGAGCTTGATTGAACTTTCTGAGGATCTGACTAAACACATTGATGAAGGTAGAGCCGTAGACGTAGTGTGTATGGATTTCAGCAAGGCATTTGTTGATCCAGAACTGGCTAGCCCACAGTAGTCAAACTGTGGTTGTACATGTGTCATATTCTGCAATGGAGGACACCATGTGGTGAACAGGCCGGTGATTAGTGGCGTGCCTCAGGAATCTGTTCTGGGACACCTACTCTTTGTGATTTTTATAAATTACCTGGATGAGTAAGTGGAGCGATAGGTCAGTAAATTTGCTGATGACACTAAGGTTGGTAGTGTTGTGGACAGCGTGGAGGGCTATCAGAGATTACAGCAGGACATCGATAGATGTAAAACTGGGCTGGGAAGTGGCAGATGGAGTTCAACCCAGATAAGTGTGAAGTGGTTCATTTTGGTAGGTCAAGTATGATGGCAGAATATAGTATTAATGGTAAGGCTCTTGGCAGTGTGGAGGATCAGAGGGATCTTGTGGTCAGAGTCCATAGGGCACTCAAAGCTGCTGCGCAGGTTGACTTTGTGGTTAAGAAGGCATACGGTGTATTGGCCTTCATCAATCATGGAATTGAATATGGGAGCCGAGAGGTAATATTGCGGCTATATAGGACCCTAGTCAGATCCCACTTGGAGTACTGTGCTCAGTTCTGGTCACCTCACTACAGGAAGGATGTGGAAACCATAGAAAGGGTGCAAAGGAGATTTACAAGGATGTTGCCTGGATTGGGGAGCATGCCTTATGAGAATAGGTTGAGTGAACTCGGCCTTTTCGCCCTGGTGCGACGGAGGATGAGAGGTGACCTGATAGAAGTGTACAAGATAACGAGAGGCTTTGATCATGTGGATAGTCAGAGGCTTTTCCGCAGGGCTGAAATGGCTAGCACGAGAGGGCTATTTTTAAGGTGCTTGGAAGTAGGTACGGAGGAGACGTCAGGGGTAAAAAAAATTTTACTCAGAGAGTGGTGAGTGCATGGAATGGGCTGCCAGCAACGGTGGTGGAGGCGGATACGATAGAGTGTTTTAAGAGTCTTTTAGATAGGTACATGGAGCTTTGAAAAATAGAGGGCTATAAGTCATTTCAAAGGTAGGGACGTGTTTGGCACAGTTTTGTGGGCCAAAGGGCCTGCATTGTGCTGCAGGTTTTCTTTGTTTCTGTGTTCTATCATCTACCTTTTGCAGTGAGTTCATTCCCACCGGAATGATGCTGGTGGCATTGTGAGAATCATGATTTTAGACTTCTCTGGTGCCTTCAATGCAATCCAGCCACATCTCCTGAGCAGGAAGCTGCATAGGATGGGCGTGGACAAATTCACTCTCTCCTGGATCACTGCCTTCCTGGCAGACAGACCCCAGTTTGACCCGCTGGGTTGTTCTCTGCCTGAGGGGGAGGTGAGTGACACTGGAGCCCCACAAGGGACTGTCCTGTCTCCGTTTCTGTTCACACTCTACACCTCAGACTTCCAGTACAACTCTGAGTCTGGCCACTTGCAGAAGTTCTCTGATGACTCTGCAGTAGTTGGGTGCATCAGAGATGGGCAGGAGTCGGAGTGCAGAGGACTGGTGGACAGGATTGTGGAATAGTGAGGGAGGAATCAGCTGCTCCTGAATGTGGCCGAAACCAGGGAAATGGTGATTGATTTTAGGAGGAAGAGGACAGTGTCGAGTCCTGTTTACATTCTGGGAAGAGAGGTTACTTTGCTGGAGGAGTGCAAATACTTGGGTGTTCACCTCGGCAATAGACATGAATGGAAAACCACCAGAAGGGCTGTTTTCAAGAAGGGGTGAGTGGACTCCATTTTCTAAGGAAGCCGAGATCCTTGAATGTGTGAGGCAGGATGTTGGGGATCTTTTACCAGTCTGTTGTAGCGAGTGCAGTCTTCTTTGCTGCTTTATGTTGGGGGAGCAGCATCAGTGCTGTGATGCAAAAAGACAAAATAAACTCATCGGAAAGGCTGGATCCGTCCTTGGCCACAACCCGGACTCTTTCGAGTTACTTTCGAGGTCACTAAACAAAATCAATTACGGATAAGCTGGAATATCCTCTCTATGACCTACCCGATAAGCAGCATAGACCCCCACCCCTCCTTCGAACAGACTCACTCATCCCTGCTGCCTCAAGGATAGTTACAGAAAATCTTTCTAACTAAATGCAACAGTTCATCTGTCTGCGATAGGTGAACACACATCTTAGTTCAATAATCTGAGCATTATTGTTGTCATGTATTATTGCGCGTTGGTACAGTATTATTGCCTGTATACTATATTCTCTATATTTTTAGTAAAGTCTGCACACTGTTAAGTGTGCTTTTAAATGTTGCTGCTGTAACGAATGAATTCGCCACCCGGGATCAATAAAGTATGTATTATTATTATTCTCCAGCCCTTTATCTCTTTCACCAATCAACTTCCCAGCTCTTTACTTCACTCCTCACCCTCTCTCGGGTTACCCTTCAACTCACCTCCCCCACATTCTGACTCCCTCCCTTCCTTTCCAGTCCTGAAGAAGGGTGTCGGTCTGAAACGCTGACTGTTCATTCCTCTCCATAGTCGCTGCCTGCCCCCCGTGACTTTCCTCCAGCATTGTCCGTCTGTTCCTTTGGATCTGCAGATTTTCTGCCGCTTACGGACATGCGCATGCGCAGAGGGCTGAGGTCGTCCCAAATATCGCGCATGCGCTCAGTAGACGAGAGGCTCACAAGGATCGGCCGTGGGTGGGAGGGGTCTCTGATCGGAAATCAATCAGCACAATTGAAGGGCTATTACTGTAAGTTGCTGCCGCACTGGTCCTGTACGCAGGACAGTCCTGGTCCGTTCCCTCTTTCTCAGTCTCACGATTCGTACCCGGGGCCCAGGGAACTTTCGGCTGATGAACGCTGGAGCCCGCGCCTTTTCTGCGGCGCATGCGCATCGCTGGATCGTTCTCGATCGTGGGGCCTTCTGGGTAAAGGGGCAGCCATGGCTGACACTGCCAGTGTTGTCCCGTACAGCCGGAGGAAATGGGAGCAGATCTATCTCCTAAACACTGCCGAGCTCCAGCTATGTAAATCTAAGGACTGTAACTCAGAACAAAAATATATTTCCTAGTTAATCTCGGATGAAGAGTCAGTAAGAATGTCAATTAGTGCTGTGTGCCTTGTTAGAAGATGAGAAGTTCATATCGAGACAGAAATCCACAGTATATTACAGGCCCTTCGGCCCACATTGTTGTGCCGAACGTGTAACCTGTTCGAGAAAGAACCTCATATTTCCCTACCATATAACTCTCTATTTTACTAAGCTCCATGTATCTATCTAAGTCTCTTACAAATACAAATACTTTATTGTCACCAAACAATTGATACTAGAGCATACAATCATCACAGTGATATTTTTTTCTGTGCTTTGCGCTCCCTGAAGTACAAATCGAAGTAAACATAATAAAAAAATAAATTATAAATCATAATTTGAAAATAGAAAAGGGAAAGTAAGGTTGTGCAAGTCAGGTCCAGATATTTGGAAGGTACGGCCCAGATCCGGGTCAGGATCTGTTCAGCAGTCTTATCACAGTTGGAAAGAAGCTGTTCCCAAATCTGGCCGTACATATCTTCATGCTCCTGAACTTTCTCCCGGACGGAAGTGGGACACAAAGTGTGTTGGCTGGTTGAGACTTATCCTTGATTATCCTGGCAGCACTGCTCCGACAGCGTGTGGTGTAAAGTGAGTCCAAGGATGGAAGACTGGTTTGTGTGATGTGCTGGGCTAGGCTCACGATCTTCTACAGCTCCTTCCAGTCTTTGACAGGACAACTTCCATACCAGGTTGTGATGCACCCGAGAAGAATGCTTTCTACAGTGCACCTATAAAAATTAGTGAGGGTTTTAGGGGACAGGCCAAATTTCTTAAGCTTTCTTAGGAAGTAAGGGTGCTGGTGGGCCTTCTTGGCAGTGGACTCTGCTTGGTTAGACCAAGTCAGGACATCTGTGATATTCACCCCGAGGAACTTAAAGCTTTTGACCTGTTCCACCTGCGCACCACTGATGTAGATGGGGTCGTGCGGTCCGCTACTCCTTCTGAAGTCAACAACCAATTCCTTTGTCCTGCTGACGTTGTTGGATAGGTTATTGTCTTCGCACCATGCCTCCAGGTTCTTAATTTCCTCTCTGTACTCAGACTCATCATTACCCAAGATGCGGCCTACAATCGTGGTGTCATCAGCAAACTTATATATTGAGTTTGATGGAAACTTGGCTACACAGTCATGGGTGTACAGTGAGTACAGCAGGGGGCTGAGTACACAGCGTTGTGGGGCACCGGTGCTCAGAGTGACTGTAGAGGAGAGCTTGTCCCCTATTTCTACAGCCTGGGTCCTGTCTGTGAGGAAGTTGAAGATCCAGCTGCTGATCTGAGTGCTAAGACCCAGGTTCCGGAGCTTAGGAATCAGTTTATTTGGGATTATAGTATTAAAGGCGGAGCTGTAGTAGATGAAAAGGAGCCTTACATATGCGTCTTTATTCTCCAGGTGTTCTAGGGAGGAATGTCGTGCCAGAGAGATGGCATCTGCCGTTCACCTGTTGCTCCTAGTTAAAAGATCCTATTGTATCCACCTTCACACTGCATGCCACTCACCTGCTTCTCTCCGTGTGAAAAACTTACCTCTGACATCCCCACAAAATGCTGGTGGAACACAGCAGGCCAGGCAGCATCTATAGGGAGAAGCGCTGTCGACGTCCTAACGAAAGGTCTTGGCCCGAAACGTCGACAGCATTTCCAGCATCTGCAGATTTCCTTGTGTTTGCCTCCGACATCCCCCCCATTCCTATTTCCAAGCACCTTAAAAATATGCCCCCTCATTTTAGCCATTTCAATCATGGGAAAAAGACTCGATCAATGCCCCTCATCATCTTACTCACCTCTATAAGGTCACCTCTCATCTTCCGTCACTCCAAAGTTCACTCAACCTATTCTCATGAGGTATGCTGTCCAATCCATGTAACATCCTTGTAAATCTCCTCTGCAGTCTGTCGATAGTATCCACATCCTTCCCGTAGTGAGGTGATCAGAATTGAACACAGTACTATGTGGGGTCTAACGAAGGCCTTGTATATCTGTAACATTACTTCACGGCTTTTGAGCTCAGTTCCATGATTGATGAAAGCCTTCTTAATAACATTGTCAACCTGCGCAGCAGCTTTGCATGTACCATTGACACAGACCCCAAGATCTCGCTGATCTTCCAACACCGACCTCTGTGGATCTCCACTGGTAACCGGCAGCCAGCCAGAATAGGATCCCTTTATTCCCACTCTCTGTTTTCTGCCAACCAGCCAGTGCTCCACCGATATTAGTAACTTCCATGGGCTTTTATCTTGCTAAGCAGCCTCGTGCGGCACCTTGTCAAAGGCCTTCTGAAAATCCAAGTACACCATGTCTACTGCATCTCCTTGGTCTACCCGGCTTGTAATTTCCTCAAAGAACTGCAGTAGGTTTGTCAGGCAGGATTTTCCTGTCAGGAAACCAAGCTGGCTTTGGCCTCTCTTTTGCTTTTACTTTGGCACTGACTTCACTTATCAGCCACAGTAGTGTCCTTTGCTTTGAAAATTTCTTCTTATTTGGAATATATCTGTCCTGCATTTCCCTCATTTTTCACAGAAACTCCACCCATTGCTGCTCTGCTGTCCTTCCTGCAAATGTCCCTTTTCAGTCGACTTCAGGCAGTTCCCTTCTCATGCCATTGTAATTTCCTTTATTCCACTGAAATACTGACACATTGGATTTTATTTTTTTCCTCTCAAATTTCAATGTGAATTTGATCATATTGTGATCACTGTTCCCTCAGGGTTCCTTAACCTTAAGCTTCCTTATCACTTCTGGATCATTGCACAACACCCAATCCAGCACAGCCAATCCCCTAATGGGCTCAACAACAAGCTGTTCTAAAAAGCCATCCCTTAGACATTCTACAAACACTCTCTCGAGGTCCAGTACTGAACTGGTTTTCCCAATCCACTTTCATGTTAAAATCCCCAACGATTATCATGACATTGCCCTTCTGACATGCCTTTTCTATCTACTGCTGTAATCTGTAATCCACATCCTGACTGCTGTTTGGAGGCCTGTATACAACTGCCATTAGGGTACTTTTACCCTTGCCATTTCTTAACTCAACCCATAAAGAGACTCTACACCTTCCGATCCCATGTCATCCTTTTCTAATGATTTAATATTATTTCTTATACACAGAGCCTCACCACCCTCTCTGCCTAGTAACCTATCATTCTGGTACACCGTATATTCTTGGACGTTCAGCTCCCAACAGCAGCCACCTTTTATCCAAGTTTCACAGATGGCCACAGTGTCAAATTTGCCAGTCTGTAGCTGAATTTCAAGATCATTCATTTTATTCCTTATGCTGCGTGCATTCAAATGCAATGCTGTCGGTCAGGAGAGTATACAGGAATGTGACTGTCTTTGGGAAGAGGGGACATTGTTGATGGAGGGTGAGCGGGCAGGCAGGTCTCTCACACACACTAACACATGCAGTGAAGTGTGAGGGAGGGGAGTGAGAAGGGAAGAGGAGAATGAGGAGGATGGAGTTGGGGCTCCTTCACAAAGTCCCAGATTCACGCAACCCTGCCCCTCTGGAATTGGTCCGATTCGCTACCCCAGGCTGGGGGCGAGAATTGAGTTGCCTTGCCAACAAGGGAGTGAATTGTTCAATAGCATCTGGTTAACACACTTTGGTAATAAATTTGCATTAAAGTTGAACATTGAAATGTATTGTTTGTGAAACATGTACTGAAGAAAAATAGTGTCAGTGAAGGTCCGAGAGTGGAAAATGAACCGGTGTTCAGCCCCACTGCTCCCTGCCAGATAAGAACCCCTATCGGAGTCTGTCCCATCTGTCTGTGCTCGACATGTCTCACTCTAAAGTTTCCTTTTTCTGTGCCTGTCCCAGTGTCTTATATTTTCCTTCTCAACCCCATTCTATTGCCTTCTCCCTATGACCTTTGACGCCTTTAATAATGAAGCACTATTCAAACTCTCTTTTAAATATACCCGATGACTTGGCGTCCATGGCATTGAATTCCACACGATCACCACTTGCTGGATGAAGAGATTTATCCTCATCACTCTGGTGTTAGAAATTTTGACTCGGGGAGTATAATCATACCAACTATCAACTATCTATTTCTATCGTAATCTTGTCAGACTTTATCGGGTCATTCTGAACCTCCTCCACTCCAAAGAAAACTGCCTAAGTTTTTCCGAACTCTCTGTACACAGTAGCTGATGCCTCTAATCTAGACAACATCCTGGTGAACCTCTTCTGCGCCCTCTCCAGTGTATCACTGTGATAGTGGAGGAAAGGGAAAACAGAGGCAAGGGAGAGGAGATGGCCAGAGTTGATTGAAATGGGACACTAGTAGGATAACAGCATGGCAGCAATGGTTGGAGTTTCCGGGCCAATGCAAAAGGCACGGGATAGATACATGCCAAATATGAAGAAGTATTCTGAAGGGAGGATCAGGCAATCGTGGCTGATGAGGGAAGTCAAAGACAGGATAAAAAACAAAAGGGAGGACTACCGAGGAGGATGACCTAGAAATATAGAAAGATATATTGTTGTGATGGGTGATTGCTTAGAGCAAGGGTTTTGGATGGGGTGGAGTTTGTTAGGTGTGTTCAGGAAGGGTTCCTGCCACAATATGTAGATAAGCCAACTAGAGAAGAGGCTGTACTTGATCTGGTATTGGGAAATGAACCTGGTTGCTGGGGAGGGAGAGCTCTTTGGAGGAAGTGATCACAGCTCTTATCTCCTTCATCATAGCGCTGGAGAGGGCAGGAGCACATAATTTGTGTAAACAGTTAATTGTGTGGAGTGAGATATCATGCTTTTAGGCAGAAAGTCAGGAGCATAAATTGTGGGCAGGTGTTTTCAGTGAAATTCACGGCAGAAATGTCGCAAATGTTCAGTGAACATTTGCATGACGTTCTACACAGGTAAGTTCCATTGAGGCAGGGAAAGCATGGTAGGGTAGAAGAACCATGGTGTACAAGGGTTGTGGCAAATCTAGTTCAGAAGAACAGAAAAGCTTATGAAAGCTTCAATAAACCTGGTACAGATAGAGTTCTAGAAAGTTGCAAGGTTACCTGGAAGGAGTTTAAGAGTGGAATTAGGAGATCTGGAAGGGGCCATGAGAAGGCCTTGGCAAGCAGGATTAAGGAAAACCCCAAGGCATTCTACAGGTTTGTGAAGAGCAAGGGGATGAGCAATGTGATCATAGGGCCAATCGGATGTGATAGTGGAAACGTCAGCATGGAGTAGGATCAGGTAGTGGAGGTGCTTCATGAATACGTAGCTTCAGTATTCACCAGGGAAAGGGACCTTCACAATTGTAGGTGGATTGAAACGCTTGAGCATATAGACATTAAGAAAGACCATGTGCCGGAGCATTGGAAAGGTATTGAGTTAGATAAGTCACTGAGACTAGGCGAGATATACCCCAAGATACTGTGGGAAATGAGTCAGGAAATTGCTGAGCCTCTGGCAATGTTCTTTGCCTTATCAACCAGCACGGGAGAAGTGCCAGATGATCGGAAGTTTGCAAATGTTGCTACACTGTTCAAAAAAGTGAGTAAAGGTAACCCAGGAGGAAATCATGGACCAGTGAGTCTTACTTCAGTGGTAGGTAAGCTGTTAGTGAAGATTCTGAGAGGCAGAATTCATGAGCATTTTGAGAGACATAATCTGATCAGGGATAGTCAGAATGGCTTTCTCAAGGGCAGTTCATGCCTTACAAACCTAATTGAATTCTTTGAGAATGTATCAAAACGCATTGATGAAGATGGAACAGTGTATGCAGTGTATATAGATTTCAATAAGGCATTTGACAAGGTTCCCCATGCACAGATCATTCAAAAAGTATTGAGGCAATGGGATCCAGGGACACCTTGCTTTATAGATCCAGAATTGGCTTTCCCACAAACAGCAACGGTGGTTGTAGATGTTTCATTTTCTGCATGGAGGAGCTTAACAAGTGGTGTTCCACAGTGATCACTTCTGGGACCCCTCCTCCTTGAGATTTTTGTAAATAACCTGGATGAAGTAGAAGGGTGGGTGAGTAAATTTGCTGATGTTTCAAAGGTGAGGGTGTTGTTGATGGTCTACAGGGTTGTGTGAAGTAACAGTGTGCCATCGATGGAATGCAGAAGTGCTGAGAGGTGCAGATGGAGTTCAACCCTAACAGGTGTTAAGTTGGTCATTTTGGATGTTCAAAATTGAAGACAGAATATAATATTAATGGTAAGACTCTTGGCAGTGTCGAGGGTGAGCGAAATTTTGGGGTCCGTCGCCATCTGCAGAGCAGCAGACTGACCATGTTGTTAAGAAGGCGTATGGTGTGTTGGCCTTCATAACGTGGGATTGAATTCAAGAGCCATGGGGCATTGTTTTAAGGTGTTTGGAAGCAGGTACAAGGGAGATGCCAGAGGTAAGTTTTTCATGCAGAAGGGAGTGTGGAACTCATTGCCAGTGAAGGTGGTAGAGGCAAATACAATGGGGTCTGTTTTCAGACTTATACTGTATACGTGTGTCAACCTGAAATTATTAACCGGCTCAATTGAGGAAAAACACCAGAGACACAAAATTACCTCTGAAAAGGTTTTTATTCAGAGAGGAGTTCACAGCCTCACGCACTTCAGGCGTAAAGTAGCCAACTCCCAATTTGTCGGTTTACAAAGGTCATACTTATACCCAAAAGCAGGGTACCACATTCACAAATATGGTTACCGATTCAAATTCGTCAATTGATTGGCTATTGCATAGCTAAGCACGCAAAATACTCGGAATAAGCATAGATGCAAGCGTAATACTTGGAATGGGTATGGACGCAAGCAAAACACTTGAAATAGGTATATAGCTCAAAATACTTTGCCGAACACATTGTCTTGTGGTTGCAAGGTTCCTCTTCTTTGTGGTTGCCACATGCTGCCTGGCATTTTTATTTTAGTTACCTGTTCCCTGTCCTCCTACACTTCTCCAATGACGTATCCTCTCCCTGGTCCTGTCTACATATTTTGCTACACCTACCCCTCGCCCACCCCTTCTACATGTACCCCTTACCCCCTTCACATTCTCACGTGGAGCTTAAAAATGGAGGGCTATACATTAGGCAGATTCCAGGCATTTTCTGGAGTAGGATTCATGGTCGGCACAGAATTGTGGGCCAAAGCGCCTGTAATGTGCTGTGGATTTCTATGTCCTCTGGTCACTCTCCGCTCCTATCAGATTCTTTCTACTCCAGTCCTTGACCTTTCCCACCCACCTGGCTTCAACTAACCTCTTTCCCTTCCGATCATACCCCCCACGTTTAATTCTGGCATTTCCCCCCTCCCCACCCCGTCCTTCTCAGTGCTGAAGAAGGGACTCGGCCCAAACCACCGGCTGTTTATTCTTTTATATAAATGTTGCCTGAGCTGCTGAGTTCCTCCAGCATTTTGTGTGAGTTCCTTTGTATCTCCGCACTTGCAGACTTTCTCGTGTTCATTCCAGGATTTGCCGACCGTGACCAGGAGATACAGTAGACCAACTTGACAGATTCGCGGGTGAAGTGTTGCCTCACCCAGAAGGACGAATGGAGCTGCGGAAGGAAGTAAATAGGATCCTGTAGAACTTCCCTCGCTTGCAAGGACGTGTTCCAGGAGGGAGATTAGTGGGAAGAGACGAATGGAATCCTTGAGGAAAACAAAAAATGGAGGGCGGAGTTAAAGATAGGAAGGTAGGAGGTTGTTTAGTGAAGATCACCATGCAAATCGGTAGGTTTATTAAAAAAAAAGTCAGCTGGTATGAATGTGTTTTGTGAGCCTTGCCACCTGCCACGGTTGGTCTTTCTCGGGTCGGCTATCACCTGAATGTGTCAGGGTGGATGGTGGAGGGTTTTACAGTGACGGCGAGTAGCGTACGGGTCAGGTGCGTTTACAAAATGGTGATAGGTGTAGGGTTAGAAGGGTTTTCACAGATGGTGAGGGCTTCAAGGATCAGAGATGTTAACAAACGGGGAGTGATGTAAGCGTTGCAAGGGTTTCCACAGAGAAGGTGTGGAGGAATGCTTCTCCACCACTGTAGAAATGTACTTGTCGTATCAAAATGGTATTTCTGTCTGTAATAAGCTGGAACCTGTATTGCATCAGAGTGCTTTGCTAATAATGTGCGTGCAACATGATGCTGATGGTACCTGAGCACATGACTGCAGTCCCGCAGCAGTGTTACTGTAAGAATGCCAAATACAGCGATTACGCAGACAACAGAATGCACCCTGTCCTTGAACTTGTGTCAATAGCAGTGACTGTACTATCTGTGTGTTTTTTGGACAAAGCTGTTAGCAGCTCTTCTGCACTGCTACTCGTCCCCTCTGGAAGTAAAAATAAAAACACTTATGATTGATCCGCTGAGTTAATTGTTGTTGGTTGGAAGACGTAGTGAAAAGGTGCTTAACACCATCTCCTACCTGGACACCCACTCTTACCTGCACCCACAGCTTCCTCCACATCGCTTCGCCATCTCACCACTATACCGCTCGTCGTAGGAACTGAAGTACCCATTCCGTCCATTGAGTCTTCTCCACCATTTGAATTTCCCTCTAAACTCCATACTGCTGCTTTCTACACGTCACCTTCGACACCCTTATTAATCAACATCCCACCGTTTGCTTACGTAAAGGCCACTGCGCCACTGGTGTTTAGGGCAGCAACGAAGCGGTTCACCAGGATGTTGCCTGGATTAGAGGCATGAGCTACTGTGTCAGGAGAGTTTGGAGAAAATTGGGCTGTTTTCTCTGGAGTGGAGGAGGCTCAGGGAGACCTGATGGAACTTGGTAAGATAACGAGAGGTATAGAGCAGAGAGTTGCCATTTTTAACCTTCCGTGTCACAATGCATAATGCAGGACAGCATGCATTTAGAGAGACGAGGGACCTGTGAAATTCACTGCCACGGACAGCTCAGACACCAAGCCATCGGGTTTATTTAAAACAGATTCATCCGTGATTGATTATTAAAGGCGTCAAAGGTTATGGGGAGAAGACAGGAGAATGGGGTTGAGATGGAAAGTAAAAGACACTGGGACAGGTACAGAAAGAGGAAATTTAGAGTGAGCCATGTCGAGCACAGACAGATGGGATGGACTCAAACTGGGGTTCTTGTCTGGCATGGAGCAGTGGGGCTGAACACCGGTTCATTTTCCACTGTTAAGTACCCCGTAACGGGTTAAAAAGGACCAGCAGGAATGGACACACCTGGAGTCTGAGTCTTCCGTTATAAACACTATTTTATTAGTAACTATGTGATAAAGTAATATAAAACAAGATAAGGTAAACAGTTTAGCAGAGTATATGCATATATAAGTGAATAAATGAAGCTCCCAAGCTTCTCCCAGCTCAGGTGATTAGATGATACAGTCTTACGGTGGTATGGTAAGAAGTCAGTTCAGTTCTGGAAGTTGAATTGAGTAGAGTTGGAGAGAGAGAGAGATGTTTTGTCTTCCCAGTGCTGATGCTGTTAAATCCTCCACGTCGTCCTCCTGCTTCCAAAACTTATTAAAGTCGCCGACTGTGACCACAAAAAGGGGACTGTCTTCTGTGGTGGAGTTATCAACCCAGGCCAGGGATAGCTCCACACCGGTCCCTCCTTGGTCCACACTGTGAGCAACAACCCCACCTTTGTCGTGGGCACACAAAGCACAACCAGTGTCTTCCTTGGTGTCTGGCGTGTCTGATTACAAAGCCAACTGACCTTGTATATATTCTGCCACTGCTGAACACCAGCTGTCCATCACATGGCTTCGCCTTTCAGTTTCCAAGGCAACTCACAGACTTTCTCTCTCTCTGTTGCTGAAATAGCACACACGCTGTTCGCTCCCTCTCTCTCTTTTTAAAGGAACAGTCCACTTTGGATAATCCTTCAGATCTCATCACACCACTCTCAGATCTTCACTGAGACCATTTCTCATCAGTACATGTTTTACAAACAATACATTTCAATGTTCAAGTTCAACGTAAATTTATTATCTAAGTGTGTTAACCAGATGCTGTCGAATGATTCCTTTTCTTGTTGGCAAGGTAACTGAATGCAAACCCCCAGCCTGAGGTAGGGAATGGGACCAATTGCAGAGGGGGATGTTTGGATGAGTCTGGGACTTTGTGAAGGAGCCCCAAATCCATCCTCCTCATTCCCCTTTTCCCTTCTCACTCCCCTCCCTCACACTCCACTGCATGTGTGTTTGTGTGTGTGAGAGAGAGACCTGTCTTCCCACTTCACTCTCCATCAACAATGTCCCCTCTCCCCCAACGCATTCACACTCCTGTGCACACAATATTTGTGAGCTGAAATGATCCAAAAATCTTCTGCCCTCCCTGCTGCACCAACTCCTTAGCCACGTGTTAAATTGTATATTCTTCCTATTCCAGGCACCTGGCACAGATGGAAGTCCTGAGATCACAGCCCTGGACGAGCTGCAATTTAACTTAGCAGCTCACTCCCTGAACTCCTGTTGCAGAACCTCGTTACTCTACCAGCCCATGTCATTGGTACCCACATGGACCACGACCTTCACTGTTCACCCTCCGTAGGAATGTTGAGCACTTGACCCGAGATGTCGCAGAGAACATACCATCCTGGAATCTCATTCTCACTCACAGAACATCTAGTCAGTTCCCTTGGCTAACAAATCACCTATGACCACAGTTCGCCTTGTCTCTACCCTTCCCATCTCAGTCTCAGAGCCAGACTAAGTGCCAGAGACCCTGCTGCTGTGACTTTCCTTTCCTAGGTCATCCCACCGTCCCCAACAGTATGGAAAGTGATATATGTGTTGTTCATGGGGATGGACAGAGGGCTACACAGCACTCTCTGTTTCCCCCATTCCCCTTCCTGACTGTCACCCAGTTTCCTGTGACGTGCACCTTGGGTGCAACTACCTCTCTGTATGTCCTACCTATCACCCCTTCAGCCTCCCGAATGAACTGGAGTTCATACAGTTCCAGCTCCCACTCCTTAATGTGGATCGTTGGAGCTGAAGCTGGATGCCCCTCACAGGTGTCGTTATCAGGGACATGGGGTGGGGGGGGGGGGGGGTCCCCTGCCTTCCCACATCCAGCCTGCCCAGCATCTCCACTGTTCTACCTGAGAAAATGTAAAGAAGGCAGCAAAAAATTCCACCTGCAGCATAGTTTTGCCCTTTCTGATTGAAGGCTCTCTTCAATCTGAGTAGGCTACGGTCAATTATGGAAAACTCTGAACATCCTCTACATAGCACCATCCAGAGACAGAGAAGCAGTTTCAGCGACAGGTTACTATCGATGCAATGCTCCTCAGACAGGATGAAGAGGTCAATACTCCCCAATGCCATTAGGCTTTACAATTCAACCGCCAGGACTTGAACTTTTTAAAAGCTATTATTAATGCTTTTTGAGATAGTGATTTAGATGCATATCATATTTTTTACTGAGTTAAGTATTGTATGTAATTAGTTTTGCTACAACAAGTGTATGGGACATTGGAAAAAAAGTTGAATTTCCCCATGGGGATGAATAAAGTATCTATCTATCTATCTATCTGAAGCCTCAAAGTCTCCACTCCAACTCTGTCCACTCTGACACTGGCCACTCCACTTGCTCCAGCCCAACTTTAACATCTTCTTGATAATCAATCCCAAATGCTGATTGGCCACTACTGAAATCTCAAAAATAACTTGCCTTGAACCACTGCGGTTAATACTCGATTGGCGAGCCTGAGTGAATTACCATCCTCTCACTCTTCTGATCTCTACGATTAGTGATGGGTCAAACATCAGTGGGAGCGACACAAACTTGAATGACTGATTGAAACCCATCCCATGTTCAGAGCATGTCACCTCCCTCACCACAGTGTGAACACAGAAGTGTCTCTGCAGCGTGGATAAGTGTGTGAATGCCTCCCACAGTCAGAGCAGGTGACCACCCTCACCACTGTGAACCCACCACTGTCTCTGCAGTGTGGATAAGTGTGTGAATGCCTCCCACAGTCAGAGCAGGTGACCACCCTCCCCACAGTGTGAACCCACCACTGTCTCTGCAGCGTGGATAAGTGTGTGAATGCCTCCCACAGTCAGAGCAGGTGACCACCCTCACCAGTGTGAACCCACCACTGTCTCTGCAGCGTGGATAAGTGTGTGAATGCCTCCCACAGTCAGAGCAGGTGACCACCCTCACCAGTGTGAACCCACCACTGTCTCTGCAGCGTGGATAAGTATGTGAATGCCTCCCACAGTCAGAGCAGGTGACCACCCTCACCACAGTGTGAACCCACCACTGTCTCTGCAGCGTGGATAAGTGTGTGAATGCCTCCCACAGTCAGAGCAGGTGACCACCCTCCCCACAGTGTGAACCCACCACTGTCTCTGCAGCGTGGATAAGTGTGTGAATGATTTCCCACAGTCTGAGCAGGTCAACGTCCTCTCACTGCTGAAAACAGTCTGGTGTGTAGGCAGGTGAGATGGAAGTGTGAATTCATTCCTGTTTGGAACAGATGAACAGCTTCTACCCAGAGTGATGTTCATTCAGTTGAGATTACTGAGTGAATTCCTCCCCACAGTTGAACAGTTTCTCCCCAGTGGTTACTTGCTTATGTTTATTCAATACTGGACTGAAAGTGATACATTTGAATGCACGCAGCGTAAGAATTAAAATGGATTATCTTGAAATTCAGCTACAGATTGGCAAGTATGACGTTGTGGCCACCTCTGAAACTTGGCTAAAGGATGGCTGCCAGTGGGAGCTGAACATCTAAGGGTATACGGTGGATCGGAAAGATAGGTAGGTAGATAGTAGGCAGAGGGGGTGCTGTGACCTTGTGTATAAAAAATATTAAATTATTAGAAAGGGATGACAGGACTGGAAGGTGTAGAGTCTCTATGGTTAGAAGTAAGAAATGGCAATGGTAAAAAGACCCGAATGGCAGTTGTATACAGGCCTCCAAACAGCAGTCGGGATGTGGATTGCAAATTACCGCAGGAGATAGAAAAGGCGTGTCAGAAGGGCAATGTCATGACAATCCTTGGAGATTTTAACATGGAGGTGGATTAGGAAAACCATGTCAGTACTGGACCTCAAGAGAGAGTGTTTGTAAAATGTCTATGGGATGGCTTTTTAAAACAGCTTGTTGTTGAGCCCATTAGGGGATTGGCTGTGCTGGATTGGGTATTATGCAATGATCCAGAGTTGATAAGAGAGCTTAAGGAACAGTGATCACAATATGATCGAGTACATGTTGAAATTTGAGGAGAAACTAAATTCCAACATGTCAGTATTTCAGTGGAATAATGGCATGAGAGGGGAACTGGCCAAAGTTGACTGGAAAGGGACACTTGCAGGAAGGACAGCAGAGCAGCAATGGCTGGAGTTTCTGCGAAAAATGAGGGAACTGCAAGACAGATAATCTAAACAGGAAGGAATTTTCCAACGGAAGAAGAACACTACCTTATCCTCAGACATATGGGCCCTATGAACCACCTTAAATTGTATCAAAGCATGTCTAGCGCACATTGAAGAAATGTTAACTAGTTGGAGAATTTTCTCCCATTTCTCTATAGGTAAAAATACCTGAAATTCTCTTTCCTTCTTAATTTTAGCAGATGTACCTAGACTTATTTTCGTAACCAGATCATAAATAATTGCTATTAAACTCTTCTGACAGGGGTGTAAACCTAAATTTTTTTCTGTAATTTCAGTTTGATGTGGTATTGGAAAAGTAGGTAAAATAACATTCAAAAAGTTTCTAATCTGTAAATATCTGAAAAAATGTGATCTAGGCAAATTATGTTTATTAGACAACTGTTCAAAAGACATGAGACAGTTATCCATGAATAAGTCACGAAAACATGTTATTCCCTTCGTTCTCCATAAAAGAAAAGCTTGATCAGTTCTGGATGGTTGGAAGAAAAATTAGATATAATAGGACTTGATAGGATCAATTTATTCAATCCAAAAAATTTACAAAATTGAAACCATATTCGTATTGTATGTTTAGTTATTGGATTAGTCATTTGCTTATTCAGTTTAGTAAGTGCAAAGGGAACAACAGCTCCTAAAACAGAAGCCAATGAGAACCCCTGTACAGACTCGCACTCGAGGTTCACCCATCGTGGTCATAGAATTTCATCCAGATCTTGTGTTAGAACATTAAATATCAAATATTAATTGCCCAATAATAGAATCTTAAGATCAGCATTGCCAAACCTCCATCCTTTTTTGATTTCTGTAAATATTTCTTACTCAACCTAGGATTTTTATTCTGCCATATATATGAGGAAATTTTAGATTCAATAATATAAAAGGATTTAGAAATGAAAATTGGTACCGCCTGAAATAGATACAGAAATTTAGGTAAAATAATCATCTTAATAGCATTAATTCTACCAATCAATGATAAGGACAATGGGGACCATTTAGTAAGCAGTTGTTTAACATGATCAATTAAAGTTAACTTTAAATAGATCCTTAGTAATTCTAACACCCAAATAAGTAATCAGTAACCAGTCTGATGGTGATTGTCTATAGACTGGAACTTGCATATTTAAAGGAAAAGCTCACTCTTATTGTGGAGGCAATCTACTAATGATCTTTCAAGAATTGATAGATTCTGGCATTGTACCAGATGACTGGAAAATTACAAATGTTACTCCGCTATTTAAGAATGGTGAGAAGCAGCAGAAAGGAAACTATAGAGCTGTTAACCTGACTTCTGGGAAGTAGTTGGAATCGACTGTTAGTGATGAGATTATGGCGTACTGGGAGGCACATGACAAAATATGCCAAAGCCAGCATGATTTTCCAAAAGGAAAAGCCTGCCTGACAAACCTACTGCAATCCTTTGAGGAAATTACAAGCAGGGTAGACAAAGGAGATGCAGTAGATGTGGTGTACTTGGATTTTCAGTGGGCCTTTGACAAGGTGCCGCACGAGGCTGCTTAGCAAGATAAGAGCCCATGGAGTTACAGGGAAGGTACTAGCATAGGTGAGCATTGACTGATCAACAGAAAAAGGGTGGGAATAAAGGGATCCTATTCTGGCTGGCTGCCGGTTACAACTGGAGTTCCACTATTGTCGGTGTTTGGACTGCTGCTTTTTACGATGTATGTCAATGTTTTGGACTATGAGATTTGTGGATTTGTGGCTAAATTTTCCAATGATACCAAGATAGGTGGAGGAGCGAGTAGTGCTGAGAAAACAGAGAGCCTGCAGAGAGATTTAGATAGTTCAGGGCAATGAGCAAACAATGTTGTAAAGTGTATGGTCATGCACATTGGTGGAAGAAATAAAAAGGCAGACGATTATTTAAATTGGGAAAGAATTCAAAATGCAGAGATACAGAGCAAATTGGGAGTCCTCGTGCAGGATACCCTAAAGTTTAACTCCCAGGTTGAGTCGGTAGTGAAGAAGGTGAATGCAATGGTGGCATTCATTTCCAGAGCTATAGAATACAAGAGCAGGGATGTGATGCTGAGGCTCTATAAGGCAATTGTGAGACCAAACTTGGGAGTATTTTGTGCAGTTTTAGGCTCTTTATTTTAGAAACTATACTGACATTGGAGAGGCTTCAGAGAAGATTCACAGGAATGAAAGGGAGAGGCGTCTGGCAGCTCTTGGGCTGTATTCTCCGGAGTTCAGGAGAATGGGGGTGGGGGGGGGGGGCATCTCACTGAAACATACTGAATGTTAAAAGGCCTGAAAAGATTAGGTATGCTACAGTTATTTCCCATGGTAGGGGAGCCTAGAACAAGAGGTCACATCTTCAGGATTGAAGGATGTCCATTTAGAACTGAGATGCAGAGAAATTACTTTAGAGTGTGGTAAATCTGTGGAATGTGTTGCCACAAGTGGCTGTGGAGGCCACATCATTGGGTGTATTTAAGGCAGAGAGAGATAGGTTCCTGATTAGCCAGGGCATCAAAGGGTATGGGGAGAAGGCAGGGGAGTGGGGATGACTGGAAGAATTGGATCAGTCCATGACTGAATGGCGGAGCAGACTCGATGGGCTGAATGGCCTACTTCTGCTCCTGTGTCTTATGGTCTTAATTGAGATGTCAGAGTGAATCCTTTCCCAGATTCAGAACAGGTGAGTGGCATTCCCCAGTGTGAATTTGCTGATGTACTTTAAAGTCCGCTAACTGAGTGAATTCCTTCCCACAGTCAGAGCAGGTGTACGGTTTCTCCCTAGTGTGAATTCGGTAGTGCCTCACAAGTCTGGATGACTGAGTGAATCCCTTCCCACATTCAGAGCAGCTGAAAGGTTTCTCCCCAGTGTGAACTCGCTGATGAATCTTCAGTTGAAATGACTGAGTGAAGCCCTTCCCACATTCAGAGCATGTGAATGGCCTCTCCCCAGTGTGAAGCTGCTGATGTACCTGCAGATGAAATGACCCAGTGAATCCCTTACCACATTCAGAGCAGATGAACGGCCTCTCCCCAGTGTGAACTCGCTGATGCACCTTCAGTCTAGATGACCGAGTGAATCCCTTCCCACAGACTGAGCAGGTGAATGGCCACTCCCCAGTGTGAAGTCGCTCATGTTCCCTCAGTTGAGCAGAATGGGTGAATCCCTTCCCACATTCCGAGCAGGTGAATGGTTTCTCCCCGGTGTGAACCAACTGGTGTGTCAGTAGTCGAGAACGCCGAGTGAATCCTTTCCCACAGTCTGAGCAGGTGAACGGTCTCTCCCTAGTGTGAACAAACTGATGCTCTTTCAGCTGAGCTGAATGAGTGAATCCCTTCCCGCATTCTGAGCAGATGTATGGTTTCTCCCCAGTGTGAATTTGCTGGTGTCTCAAGAGCTGAGATGAATGAGTGAATCCTTTCCCACATTCAGAGCAGCTGAACGGCCTCTTCGCAGTGTGAACTCGCTGATGTAACTTCAGTTGAGATGACTGAGCAAATCCCTTCCCACATTCAGAGCATATGAATGGCTTCTCCCCAGTGTGAACTTGCTGATGCTCCTTCAGTTGGGCTGAATGGGTGAATCCCTTCCCACATTCTGAGCAGGTGAATGGCCTCGGCCCAGCGTGAACTAACTTGTGTGTCAATAGGTGAGAACGCTGAATGAATCTCTTCCCGCATTCAGGGCAGGTGAAAGGCCTCTCCCCAGTGTGAACTAACTTGTGTGTCTGTAGGTGGGAATGCTGAATGAATCCCTTCCCACAGTCTGAGCAGGTGAACGGCCTCTCCCCAGTGTGAACTCGCTGATGTCTCTGTAGCGTGGATGGACGAGCGAATCCCTTCCCACAGTCTGAGCAGCGGAATGGCCACTCCCCAGTGTGAACAAACTGGTGAGTCAGTAGGTGATTTGACCGAGTGAATTCCTTCCCACAGTCTGAGCAGGTGAATGACCTCTCCCCAGCGTGAACTCGGAGATGTTGCTTCAGTTGAGATGACCCAGCGAATCCATTCCCACATTCAGAGCATGTGAATGGCGTCTCCCCAGCATGAACTCGCTGGTGTCTCTGTAGTGTGGACGAGTAAGTGAATCCCTTCCCACAGTCTGAGCAGGTGAAAGGCTTCTCCCCTGTGTGAACGAACTGATGTTCTTTCAGTTGAGCTGACTGAGCGAATCCCTTTCCACATTCAGAGCAGCAGAATGGCCACACCCCATTGTGAACAAGCTGGTGAGTCAGTAGTTGATTTGACAAAGTGAATCCCTTCCCGCAGTCTGAGCATGTGAACGGCCTCTCCCCAGTGTGAACTCGCCAGTGTCTCTGTAGTGTGCATGACTGGGTGAATCCCTTCCCACAGTCTGAGCAGGTGAATGGCCTCTCCCCAGTGTGAACTCGCTGGTGTATCCGTAGCTGAGAATGCTGAGTGAATCCCTTCCCACAGTCTGAGCAGGTGAATGGCTTCTCCCCAGTGTGAACTCGCTGGTGTCTCTGTAGTTTGGATGAGCGAGTGAATCCCTTCCCACAGTCTGAGCAGGTGAACGACATCTTCTCAGTGTGAACTTGCTGATGTTCATTCGGTTGATCTGATTTGAGTGAATCCTTTCCCATATTCAGAGCAGGTGAATCGCTTCTCCCCAGTGTGAAATCGCAGGTGTCACTGTGACTTGGCCTTCCCACCCTCTGAACAGGTTACCGTCTTCTCAGTGGTGAATTTTCCTATATACCTTTAGCATCGGCGACAGAATGAATGGCTTCCCACAGTCAGAACAGGTGGAGCATCTCACTTGCTGATGTATGACTGAGTAGATCCCCTCCCTCACAGAGCACGTGAATGGCCTCTCTCCACTGTGAACTCACTGGCGTGTCTGCGGGTAGGCTGTGAGTGAATCCCTTCCCACACTGAGAGGAGAATGATATCTCACTGCAATCAATTCTCTGGCAATTCAGAAAGTCAGACATTTGAATCCCTTGTACAATCGATGCAGTTGAAGAACTGATCTCCAGTGGCCAAATGCTGGTGTGTTCTCAGCACCCCGGTTCCAGTGGATTTCACTGAGTTACAACAGAAAAATTCATTTCAGACAGAGAATACATTGCAAACTGGATGAGATAATTCTTCATCTCCAAGGATTGCCAACAGATGTGTTGGTGTGGCAAAGAAAATATTCGGTCACTCTTTAAATATTCAAAGACAGCAGAACTGATGCATTGTTGTGTTTGAGATTCCCGGACACAAGTGTTCTGCCATTTCAAACCTGTAAAAATATTTGCAAAAGACATCAATGGGTGAAGGAAAATATTTCAGGAGAGATTTTAGTCTGTGGTGAGAACTTAAGGAATAGGAGCAAGAATCGGCCATCTGGCCCGTCCAGCCCCCTCCACCATTTAATAAGATCATGGCTGATCTGGCGATGGACTTATCTCCACCTACCTGCCTTTTCTGCATAACCATTAATTCCCCAACTATGACAAAATCTATCCAACATTGTCTTAAATATGTTTACTGAGGTAGTCTCCACTGCTTCATTGGGCAGAGAAATCCACAGATGCACCACCCTCTGGGAAAAGCAGTTCCTCCTCATCTCCATCCCAAATTCCCTGAATCCTGAGATGTCCTCTGGTTCTCGTCTCGTCTACCAGTGGAAACAACTTTCCTGCCTCTATCTTATCTATTCCTTTCATAATTTTACATGTTTTTATATGGTCTCCTCTGAATGTGAGCTCTGGCATCACAATTTTACCAATTTCAGCTTGAGTCGGTGGTACTCAACTTGAGATATACCACAGGCTACTGTGGGAAGTGAGGGAGGAAATTGCTGAGCCTCTGGTGATGATCTTTACATCGTCAATAGGGAGAGGAGAAGTACCAGAGGATTAAAAGACATTGTTCCCTTTTCAAGAAAGGGAGTAGAGATAAGCTAGGAAATTACCGAACAGTGGTTCTTGCTTCAGTGGAGGACAAGTTGTTGGAGAAGCTCCTGAGAGGCAGTATTTATGAGCATTTGGAGAAGCATAACCTGATGTGGGATAGTCAGCATGACTCTGTCTAGGACAGATCGTGCCTTATGAACCTGACTGAATTCTTTGAGGATGTAACAAAACACAATGATGAAGGTAGAGCATTGGATGTAGTGTACATGGCTTTCAGTAAGACTTTTGATAAGTTTCTTCGTGCACGGCTCATTCAGAAAGTAATGAGGCAAGGATCCAAGTAGACCTTGCTTTGTGGATCCAGAATTAGCTTGTCCACAGAAGCCAAAAGGTGGTTGTAGATGGTTCGTATTCTGCATGGAGGACGGTGACCAGTGGTGTTCCACAGGGGTGTGTTCTGAGACTCCTTCTCTTTGTGATTTTTATAAATGATCTTGATGAGGAAATAGAAGGGTGTGTTCTTAAGTTTGCTGATGTCACAAATGTTGTGGGTGTTGTGAATAGTCTTGACAGTTGTCAGAGGTTGAAGTGGGACATCGATGGATGCAGAACTGGGATGAAAAGTGGCAGATGGAGTTCAACCCAAATAAGCGTGCAGTGGTTCATTTTCATAGATCGAATTTGCAGACAGAATATAATATTATGTTTGGAGTCTTGGCAGTGTGGAGGATCAGTGAGATCTTGGGGTCCCTGTGAATAGTACACTCAAAGCTGCTGCACAGGTTGACATTATTGTTAAGGCCTGCATCAAACATGGAAATGAGTTCAAGGGCCATGAGGTAATGTTACAGCTATAAAAGACCTTAGGTAGGCCTTACTTGGAGTAATGCGTTCAGTTCTGGTCAGTTTATTATAGGATGGATGTGGATACTATAGAAAGGGTGCAGAGGAGATTTACAAGGATGTTGCATGGATTGGAGAACATGCCTTATGAGAATAGGTTGAGTGAACTTTGGAGCGATGTAAGGTGAGAGGTGACCTGAGAGAGTTGTATAAGATGATAAGAGGCATTGATCGTGTGGATAGCCAGAGACTTTCATATGGCTGCATTGACTAACTTGAGGGGGCATAATTTTAAGGTGCTTGGAAGCAGGTACAAGGGGGATATCAGAGGTACGTTTTTCACAGAGACTGGTAGGTGCATGGAATGCACTGCCGGCAATGGTGGTAGAGGCAGATACCAAAGAGTCTTTTAACAGACTCTTAAATATGTACATGGAGCATAGAAAAATAGAGGGCTATGCGATTGGGAAATCCGAGGCAGTCTCTAGAATAGGTAACATGGTTGGCACACCAATGTGAGCCGAAGGGCCTGTAATGTGCTGTAGATTTCTATGTTTCCACATGAACTCCTCATTTTCCAACAAGACATGGATCAGACATCCTGACTAACCATCAAATTTTCTGAATTCATCAAATTCTCAGGCCAGAGTTCATTCTCATTTTGAGAGTGGTACTTTTGTGATGTGAAAGCTACAAGTCATGTCATTGAGGACAAAGGCGCTAAAGCTGACGGAAGAATTTCTTTTTCCTATTCAGCATTAAATGACATTTTCACTGACTGGAAGACTCTTCATCCGAGATTAACTGGGAACAATATTTTTGTTCCGAGTTCCTAACCCACGGATTTACTTAGCTGGAGTTCGGCAGTGTTTGGGAGATACATCCGCTCCCATTTCCTTCCACTCTACGGGGAAAATGCTGGTAGTGTCATTCATGGCTGCCTCTTTACCCATAAGTCACCACGAACGAGAAACCTATCTGGCCACCATCTGAGGATCCAGCGATGCGCATGCGCTGCATAACTGGCGGCGCCAGCTCTCATCGGCCGAAAGCTCCCTGTGTCTCGGGTACGGATCGTGGGGCGGAGAGAGCGGGAAAGGAACCGGGACTGTCCTGGGGTGCGGGACCAGTGTGCCCGGAGTTCATAGTTGTCCTTCAATCGCGGTTCAGACGCCGGTAATTAAAATGCCACCCGGAGCCCCGATCCTACCTGCCGTCGAAGTTTGTCAGCCGTTGGTCTACTGAGCGCATGCGTGGTAGTCAGGGACTGGCTGCAACGTCCACGCATGCGCATTTGTTTAAACAGGAGAAAATCTGCAGCTGTGGAACTAGAAAATGCCGGAGGAAAGTCAACGGGGGCAGACTATGGGGAGGAGTGAGTAAAATAGTGGGAGGAGGTGAGGTGATAAGTGAAACCAGGAGAGGGGGAAGGGTGAAGTAAAGAGCTGGGAAGTTGGTTAATGAAAAAGATAAAGGGCTGGATAATAATAATAGAACCCTAATTCTTTCGTTACAGCAGCAACATTTTAAAACACACTTAGCAGCGTGCAAACTATCCTAAGAATAAAATAGAGAATAATAATAATGTACCAATGTGCAATAATAATATATCAAACAATAATGCAGAGACGATTGAACTATGATATGTGTTCTCCTGTCGCAGAAAGATGAACTGCTGTATACGCTTATTGCATTTGGCAGGAAATATTTTCTGCAACGATCATTGTGAGAGCGGAGCTACGTGAGTCTGTTCGAAAATGGGGTGGGGGCTCCGCTTCCTATTCAGTAGGTCATGGAGAGGATATGCCAGATTGTCCATAATCGATATCAGTTTTTTTTGTCTCCTTCTCTCCACCATGAACTTGAAAGATTCCGGGTTGTGGCCAAGGATGGATCCAGCCTTTTTGATCACCAGCACCGATGCTACTCCCCCAACTGTTATAATGGGAGTGGACCCAAATGCAGGACACAGACACTGAAGTACTAGGAACAGGACTGGATGGGTCGCAGACTAGGCTAGGGAAGCAGGACCAGGACGAGACACTGGGAACAAGGGGCCTGGGCATGGACTCCGAACCTGAGACTGGACAAAGACCCAGAACCTGGGTCCTGACTTGGGCTTGGACCCCAAACCAGGCGAAGACGTGATGAGGCCTGGGTTCTTGGAGCTTGAGACTGGGGTCTTGAGGCTTGATGCTGGGGTCTTGAAGCATACCTCGAAGGCTGGAGCTTGGATGCAGACTAGGAACTGTACATCAACATAGAGCCGGGACTATTTGTTCGACAAGCCGGGACTCATGTTTAACAAGACAGTGACATGAGACTGGACAATACATAGACATAGAGCAGGGACTTATCCTTCAACAAGCCGGGACTCAGCTTTCACTCCACACCAAGGTGGGTCAAGACCATCCGTCGGGTAATGGCAGAACAGCCTGACTTACCCAACAGAGGCCAAGACAAGACAGATTCCCCCCGCGGGGCAATGGCAGAATGGCCTGACTTACCCCACAGGGCGAGGACAAGACAAGACAGATTCCCCCCGCAGGGCAACGGCAGAGCGGCCTGACGTACCCCACAGGGCGAGGACAGGAAGAGACAAACACCAAAGAATGACAGACAGTTCCATCTCTGCATTGGGGTTGCTCCGAGTCACAGTCACGGCCAGCTGCCTTGGCTGGCTATGGAAACAACCAGATCCCTACCTAGCTTGGAGTGGCTGACGGCCACCCAGCTGGCCCGGGAAACGGCCGGATCCATACCGCAATGACAGCCCCAACTACTGACAGCAAGGCTCCAAGAAGCCATGGTTCTCCAACGTGGCCTAAAGATGGCAAGTGGCCGTACCAGCCTTCCACCAGCCATTTACTCCATGGTAAGCTTGACAAGGCGACCCCCCAACCACACTCAATCCCAGGGCTACTTATATTCCCAGCCCCAAGATGAGCATCAGGTGCTTATGGTTAAGTCCCACTGAAACAAGGGACAGCTGGAGGACCCAGAGTCCGCAGACCAGACCGTGAACCGGAATGCGGACTTCGGACCCGACCATAACACCAACATAAAGCTGCAAAGAAGACTGCACTCGCTACAAAAGATCTCCAACATCCTGCTTCACATATTGGAGAATCTTGGCTTCCTTGGAAAATGGAGTCTGCTTATTCCCTTCTTGTAAAACAGCCTTGGTATTGGTTTTTCAGTAATGTGTATTGCCGAGGTGAACATCCAAGTTTGTACTCCTCAACCACAGAGAGCTCTTCTCCCAGAATGTATACAGGACTCGTCACAGTCCTCTTCCTCCTAAAATCAATCACCATCTCCCTGGTTTCGGCCACATTCAGGAGCAGGTGATTCCTCCCTCACTATTCCACAATCCTGTCCACCAGTCCTCTGCACTCCGACTCCTGCCCATCTCTGATGCACCCAACTACTGCAGAGTCATCAGAGAACTTCTGCAAGTGGCCAGACTCAGAGTTGTACTGAAAGTCTGAGGTGTAGAGTGTGAACAGAAACGGAGACTGGACAGTCCCTTGTGGGGCTCCAGTGTCACTCACCTCCCCCTCAGGCAGAGAACCACCCAGAGGTACAAACTGGAGTCTGTCTGCCAGGTAGTCAGTAATGCAGGATTTGTCTGCATCCATCCTTTGCAGCTTCCTGGTCAAAAAACGTGGATGGATTTCATTGCAGGCACTAGAGAAATTATTAAAAACCATGATTCTCACAATGCCACGAGCATCATCCCGGTGGGAGTGAGCTCGCTGCAACTGGTAGATGATGACATCATCCACACCCTCATGAGGTTGGTAGGCAAACTTTAGAGGGTCCAAGGTCAGTCAGGACCAGCATGAGATGTGAGGGCAATTGGTCTGTAGTCATTAAGTGCAGATGGAGTCGCCTTATTTGGTAAAGGAACCAGGCAGGAAATCTTCCACAGCACCGGTATCTTTTCCTGACTCAGTCTCAGATTGTAACAGTGAGACAAAATACCAGACAGCAGATGTAGTCTCTCTGATTGTCTCCTACCCTGCCCTGCAGTCACTGTCAGATGGAATACTCCAAGCTACTCACACTCTGAGATGGCGCTGCTCGTGACAGCTTGTTGCTTTAGCTCCTACGTTTTGCCGTTATGTTTAGGCTTTTTTCTGTGTGATTGTGGATTATTGTGTGCCAGGACCATTTGTGATGGCGGCTGTGTGTGTGGATGTCGTGACTGGACGCTTGAATTGTGCCCAGTTGAAAGATGAGGTATTCCTCCTCCGACCAGTGTTGAGCCTTGCTATAATAGTCTTATGCCAGAGGTCATCATTAAGACTAAAACTATTTCAGCTGTCTTTCATTCATTGGCGACCTTTGTAGAATGTTGACAGCTCGGAAAAGGCTCGGGGTTTGTGTGTGGGACTGTCAAACACAACAACTGTCAGTGCTGCTGTGTCTGACCTGATGAACGGCCAATCAGCTGAGAGCGGTGGGATGTCATTCACGGGCTCTCATTTTGGAAGGGATTCACTAGGCCATTGTACGTGCATGTTCACACTGGGGAGAAGCCGTTCACCTGCTCCTTGTGTGCGAAAGGATTCACCCAAACGTCCCATCTGCAGAAACAGCAGAGGGTTCACCCTGCACTGTTCACCAGTTCCGTGTTTGGAAAAGGACTCATCCAAACATCCGATCTGCAGAAATACCAGGGCGTTCACACTGGGGAGAGGCCGCTCACCAGCTCCGAGTGTGGGAAGGGATTCATTCAGTTACCCGGGCTACTGAAACACCAGCCATTTCACGCAGGGGGAGCAGCTGTACACTTGCTCGGAGCGTGGGAAGAGTTTCATTCAGTTAACCCACCTTGAGAGGTGCCAGCAAGTACACTTCTGTCCTGAGTGAGCACAGAGATTTACTCAGTCAACCCACCTGTTGAAAGTCCAGCAACTTCACAGCATGGAGGAAGTTCAAGTCTGCTGTCTGTTAAATGTTTAAACGTGATGGTGACTAAATCCAGTTGCGAGTTGTCCAGGGACTGTTAATGTCAGGTTCTGCAGATATTGCAGCAGCTCGTCACACCCCGGACTGAACCCTGGTCACTCAGCATTGCAGGGGTTTGTTAGACCAGAACGGCATTAGATATAGGAGCACAATCGGGCCATTTGGCCAGTTGAATCTTCTCCGTCATTTCGTCAGGGCTCAATTCCGGTTCATTGCTTTTGATCGCTGGTGGGATCGCTTGCTGCTGGAGGAAACTGTTTCTTGATCGCTGGTGGAACTGCTCTGCTACCAGAGAGGGAGATTGTCTTTTGATCGCTGGTGGGATCATTCGGCTGCCGGAGACGGAGACTGCCTTTTTTTATCGCTGCTAGGATCACTGTGCTGCTGGAGTAAGACTTCCTTTTGATCGCTGTTGGGATTGCTTTGCTACGAGAGAAGGGAGACTGCTTTTTGATCGCTGGTGTGATCGCTCTGCTGCCAGAGTGGGGAGCCTGTGTGCCCGACTGCTGTCTCTGGAGAAGTTTGAACTAGCATTTTCTGCATTTTGCATACAGAAATTGATCTCGATCTGGACCATGGACTGTGTGCATTCTTCAGTCTTATAGTTTGTTTGAAATCTGTGTTTTTCGCCTGCTCTTTCTCGTTTTGTTTTGTAGGGGGAAGGGGGACAAGGGGATAAGGTGAGAGAGGGGAAAGGGTGGAGGGGTGGGAGGAGCACGAGAGGGAGGCAAAGGGGGAAGCGGCAAGGGGATAAGGTGAGAGAGGGAAAAGGGAATAGGAAATGGGAAAGGAGAGGTGGGGTGGGGGGCATTACTGGAACAAAGCGATCAAGGTAATGCTGTTCGACTGTAACAGACCTCACTGTAGACGAACATTAACCCACCTTCTCCCTGGGCAGATTCCAACACTCCTGAATGTGAAGACGTTGGAGGATTCTGTACCATGGGCTGTATCTGTGTAGTGACGCTGTGGACAGAAGCTTCTGCGATAATGAGCAAATCACCGTGAGAGGGCAGAAATGTGGGACCTACTATTAGAGAGCTGTTGATGACTGTGGTGAACATGGAATCATAGAACCAAAACAGGCCATTCGTCCCTTCCACCCGGCGCGGTACTACCATGCTGCCGAGTCTCATCAACCCAGTGTGTGAATCTCGAAACCTCTCCCGTCCATGTACCTATCAGTTAAAGTTAAAAGTTGAAACCAAACCCACACCCACCACTTGCGCTGTTAGCTCGTTCCACACACTCATCTCCCTCTGAGTGAAGACGTTCCCCTTCATGTTCCCCTTAAGGAATTCAACTTTCACGTTCAAGCCATGATCTCTTGTACTTGTCTCACAGACCCGACGAAGAAAAGCCACAAATACATTTAGCCATGGAGTTAGCTATTCATTGTGACAGTGACAGAAATACATCAGGTTGATTAACACCGTCAAATCATTGTCCTACACACTGGGTATTCCTCTTACTAACAAGCCAGTCTCCTCTTCTGCAGGTGACACGAGGGTTGGTGGACTTGTGGACAGTGCAGAAGGCTGTTGTAGGTTACAACAGGACAAGGACAGGATGCAGTGAAGTGGCCGGTGGAGTTCAACCCTGGAGAGTGAGCAGTGATTCATTTTGCAAGGTGAACGTGATGACAGAGTTCAGGGTTAATGTCCGGTTTCTCGGCAGTGTGAAGGAATGCAGCAAATCTGTGGTCACGTCATGGACCCCAGGATTGCCACAGGCGGCTGTGGAGGTCAGGTCACTGGGGGTGTTTAATGCAGAGGTCGGTGGACTATTACCGTAGATTCCGGACTACAGAGCACACCTGATTAAAAGCCGCTGGCTCTAATTTTAGAAAGAAAATCAATTTTTTACTTGTAAAGGCCGCACCGGATTTTCGGCCGCAGGTGTCCCATGTTGTAATATGAGATATTTACACTGAAAGATATTACACGTGAGGATTTTTTAACTTTTAATTAAATCCATATGGTAACAAAAACAAATACATATTGCAAATGCTTTTTTTCGAACCGTGCCCGTAACGCGGCTACTTTTAAATATACGTTGCGTATACTTCTTTACTGAACAACATTCCAATATCTCCTAACGACTGGTAAAAAATATATATACTGCAGCCTACCAGGAAAAGTTATTGATCGCCTTTAACTTAAAAGCAGCGTTCGCTCAGATCCAATGCCGCTCGCGTAATGCGCTCCCCCCCCTCCTTTCCGTTTATCGCAAACGGCATTTTTCCCACAAGACGCGGCGAAACCGGGTGTGACGTCATAGCATCCCGCGATGTAGTACAGAAAACAAATATAGTTAAAACAGTTCTAACTTTAACTAGAAAATGAATTACTAAGCGAAAATATTATAAACTAAATAACTGCCATAAAGGCAGCACAATGCTTTTCTTCGAGTGTTTTCCATGTTGATGAGGGTGAGTACAAATGACTGATTTACAATAATTTAATTGTGAAAGTGCGCTTGATTTATCGTACAATTTCATTGGACCTCAGTGAACTACTCATCAATTTTATTGGTCTACTGTTATGAGGCAAAATGTTTACGAGGCGGCATGAAAAAAATCATGTATTAGCCGCTCCGTTTTAAAGGCCGCAAAGTTCAAAGCTGTTCAAAATGTGGGAAAAAAGTAGCGGCTTAAAATCCGGAATCTACGGTAACTTTCGGGGTGTGAAAGTTTATGGGGAAAAGCAGGAGAATGGTGTTAAGAGGGAAATGGATCAGCCATGATGAAGTGATGAAGCGGACTGGATGGGCCACGTTAACCGAAGGAAATAATGGTTGGAGTTGCTTAGTGCAAAGGTGTTTGCTACGTGTGTCAAAAAAGTGAAAATCACAAAAATAGTGAAAAGAAAGTAGCCAATAAAAAAAACAGATTGCAACAAGAAAACACAAAAATAACTTCATCCTATGTCTGTCCAGTGTGACCTCTCTCACCTACTGAAAGCAACGATCCCATTTATTCGGCAACAGGACACATCATCTTTAATTACCCACAAAGATCATTTGAGACTACACAGAATTAGACCATGATGCACCTCACAATGTAGTTACAATCATGTTACAAAATAAACAGGATTATCCATCTGTATCCGGTATATAAACAACAAATACATTTACACATCCCCATCACCAGAGTCATTGAATATTCCACCGTGTATGTTGGGAAAGGCACCACAAAGACAACCCAGTCGTATCAACCTGATTTAAAACCCTTTATAAAATACACCGGGGAAGACACTGAAGTGAGACCATTTAGCCGAAGGACAGCAGAGTGACAAGACAACGTTTGTGTGTGTAAGGAGTGTGTTTACCAAGCGCTCCTGTATCTCACGGTCGCCTATGGTCAGAGATCCTCAACGTTGCTGCACAAATTCATCGACCAAAGGGCCCTGAGAGAAAGGAGTAGAACAGGGCCATTCGGCCCATTGAGTCTGATTTCTCCTGCTGGATCTCTGTTTAATTTCTGACCCTTGGGGTTCTTCTGGGAGTCAAAAATGACGAGTGACCTTAGCACCAGGTTTCAGAGTAGAAACAAACATGCAAATATTATCCAAGCTAAATAAAGAGCTGAAAAACGATGCAAAGTGAGGAATTAATGCTCAGAAGTGTAAGATAAAGTAATAAAGGACAGTACTTCTGAAAAATCTATCACTTTGATAATAAAATTCCTGAGAGAGTGACAAGTTGATTAATGAAATAATAACTCTCAGACTAGTAGCTGGGTACAAGTATCAATTTTAACTGGACATTTCCCTGATCTGGCAGTAGTTGACAGATCTCCTGTTTCCTTTCATAATCTCTGTCATCAGTTCCTGTACTGTTGTGTCTGTGGCTGACTTCAATGGTACAGGAATGGTAGGGTGATGGGCTGACAGGCTTTTCCTTTGCTGTCATGTCTGTGACTGACTCTAATGGGTCAGGAACAATTTGATGATCAGCTGTCACTAATGGGATAGGAGCATCAGGATGATGGGCCGAAGGAGTGTTCCTGTGCTGTTCTGTATGTGACAGACTCTAATGGAACCAGAACATCAGGCTGATGGACCCAAGTGTGTTCCTGTGCTGTAGTGTCGATGACTGACTGTAATGGGACAGGGACATCAGGGTGAGCCTGAATTTGTGATCCAGTCCTGACTTGTCAGTGACTGGCCCTATCGAGATAGGAAACCTTCTGATGGGCCGAAGCAGCCTTCCTAATTTTCCAGTCCCACAAGAGTCAGTCACATTCGCAACAGCACAGGAAATCACCATCAGCCCATCACCAGACGTCTCCCGTTCCATTAGAATCAGTCACAGACACAAAGAGTACTGGAACACCCCCTCGGCCCATCATTGAATGTTGTGATTAGCAAACAAGAGAAATGCTTACCCTGATGCCTTTCAACTCATAGTCAGGGATCTGTCGGGTCAGTCACAAGGGCGACACCACAGGAACACTCGTTCAGCCCATCAGCAGACTGCTCCTATCCCATGAAAATCATTCACAGACACAACAGCACAGGTACACCACTTTGAACCATCCCTTTAAAGAAACCCACAGAGAGGGCAGTGCAGGAATGCCCCTTTGGCCCATCACTCTTAAGTTCCTATCCCATTAGTCAGACACAGACACAGTCACACCAACACAGGAAAACCCCTTCAACCCATCATCCTGATCTTCCTGTCTTCATCTTGACAGTAGAGGAGGCCATGGATAGACATATCAGAATGGGAATGGGATGTGGAATTAAAATGTGTGGCCACTGGGAGATCCTGCTTTCTGTGGCAGACAGAGCATAGGTTTTCAGCGAAATGGATTTCATGCCATCAGGTTGGAGGAACAACACCTTATATTAGCTTCCAACATGACGGCATGAACATTGATTTCTCTAACTTCCGTTAATGACCCTCCTCCCCGTCTTACCCCATCCTTTATTTATTTATTTATTTCCCTTTTTTTGCTCTCTCTCTGTCCCTCTCACAGTAACTCCTTCCCTGCTCTCCATCTTCCTCCGGTGCTTCCCCCCCCCCCCCCCCCCCATTTCTTTCTCCCTTGGCCTCCCTTTCTGTGAAACTCTCTCTTCTCCAGCTCTGTATCCCTTTTGCCAATCACCTTTCTGGCTCTTAGCTTCACCACCCCACCCCCCCCCCCCCCCTGCGCTCTGGTCTTCTCCTATCATTTTGGATATCCCCCTCCCACTTTCAATTCTCTTACTATCTTTTCTTTCAGTTAGTCCTGACGAAGGGTCTCAGCCCGAAGCATCAACAGTGCTTCTTCCGAAAGATGCTGCCTGGCCTGCTGCATTCCACCAGCATTTTGTGTGTGTTGGTTGTGTTCATCAACCTGACGGATTTCTGCCACAGTGATCACCATCACAATGAACAGCTAACTCCATGGTGCAATGTAGCTGTGAGACAAGTACAAGAGGTCATGGGCTGAACGTGAAAACTGAAATCCTTAAAGGCAACATGAAGGTGAAGGTCTTCATTCAGAGGGTGATGAGTGTGTGGAAAGAGGTAACAGCACAAGTGCTGGGTGTGGCTTCGGTTTCAACATTTAACATTAATGTGGATAGGTAAATAGATGAGAGAGGATTGAATAGTGACACACCGAGTCGATGGGACTATGAAGCATGGTAGTTCAGCACCAGGTAGATGGGCTGAAAGGCCTGTTATGGTTCTGTGATTCTATGGTCACCACAGTCAGCAGCATCTCTCTATCAGTGGGTTCCACATATCTGTCCTCTCTCGGTGATTTGCCCAGGTTAAAGCGGATATGAATCAGACCAACATGTAGCAGAGATTTGGCTGTTTTATTTGTGTTTTACTTTGCGTTTTCATCATTCAAACATGTCGAGTGACTCCTACATCACGATGGGCGGATGTCTGCTGATGATGAACAGTCCTCCACCCTGAGTGTGGTCGGTCTCACAGGGAAAGCAATCGAGCTCATTATCGCAGGAGCTTCTGTCCACAGTACCACTATACAGACACGGCCCCATGGCACAGAATCCTCCAATTTCTTCATGTTCAGAAGTGCTGGAATCTGCCCAGTTAATATAGACCTGGCTCATCTATGATGAGGCCTGTTACAGTCGAACAGCCTTACCTTGATCTCTATGTTCCAGTAATACCCCGACCCCACCTCTCCTTTCCAATTTCCTATTTCCTTTTCCCTCTCTCACCTTATCCCCTTGCCCCCTGTCCCCTTTGCCTGCTTCTGGTGTATCCCCCACCCCTTTCCTTTCTTCCATGGCCTTCTGTCTGCATCAGCAATTTACTTCCCAGCTCTTTACTTCATCCCCGCCTCTCCAGGTTTAACCTATCACCGGTGTTTCCCTCAATCCACAATCCTTTTATGAAGCATCTATTTCTTAAATTCCTAAAATAGATAAAGATCCTACTGAATGTGCATCATACAGACCTATATGTTTGTTGAATGTGGATTCTAAAATCTTTTTCAAAATATTAGCAATTAGATTAGAGAAGGTATGGCCTCAACTTATCTCCGAGGATCAGACAGGATTTATTAAAAATCGTTACTCACATTTTAATGTTAGGAGGTTAATGAACATTGTATACACTACTTCAGCTGATACTTCAGAATGTGTTACTTTGCTTGACGTTGAGAAGGCGTTTGACAGACTTGAATGGGAATATTTATTTAATATACTTGAGAAATTTAATTTTAGTCGAAAATTTTTATCTTGGATTTAATTGATATATCATACACCTTTGGCAGCTATATTTACCAATAATCAGAGATCCCTTTGTTTCGGCTTTTTTGAGGTACTGGGCAGGGCTGTCCTTTAAGCCCTTTACTATTTCATATTGCCCTGGAGCCCTTGGCAATTGCTATTCGTGATTCACCAAATAGATTTGACATTATTTGTGGGAATGGGACGCATACAGTATCACTATATGTAGATTACCAGTTATTATATATCTTTAACCCAGAGAAACCCATTCCTGCAGTAATAACACTACTTGCTCGGTTTAGTAATTTTTCTGGTTGTAAATCGAGTCTTGATAAGAGTGAGCTTTTCCCATTAAATATGCAAGTTCCTATTTATAGACAATCACCATTCAGACTGGTTACTGATGACTTATTTGGGTGTTAGAATTACTAAGAAGCATAAGGATCTATTTAAAGTTAATTTTTTACCCTTAATTGATCCTGTTAAACAACTCTTTACTAAATGGTCCCCATTGTCCTTATCTTTGATTGGTAGAATTAATTCTATTAAGATGATTATTTTACCTAAATTTCTGTATCTATTTCAGGTGGTATCAATTTTTATCCCTAAATCTTTTTTTTGATATTATTGATTCCAAAATTTCTTCATATATTTGGTAGAGGCAGGTTTGGTATTGTCATTTAAAGTAAAATTGGATAGGTATATGGACAGGAAAGGAATGGAGGCTTATGGGCTGAGTGCGGGTCAGTGGGACTAGGTGAGAGTAAGCATTTGGCATGGACTAGAAGGGCCAAGATGGCCTGTTTCTGTGCTGTAATTGTTATATGGTTAAGAATAGAAATCCCAGGTTAAGTGAGAAATATTTACAGAAATCAAAAAAGGAAGGCGGCTTGGCTTTGCCGCATCTTCGATTTTATTACTGGGCAATTAATAGTCGATATTTAACGTTGCTGACACAAGAGCTGGATGAACCTCGAGCGGGAGTTTGTATAGGGGTTTTCATTGCCTTCTATTTTAGGGGCTGCACTTCCCTTTGCGCTTACTAAATTGAATAAGCAAATGATAAATCCAATAATTAAACATACAATACGAATATGGTTTCAATTTCATAAATTTTTTGGATTGAATAAATTTATCCTGTCAAGTTCTATTAAATCTAATTTTTCTTTCAAACATCTAGAATTGATCAAGCTTTTCTTTTATGGAAAACAAAGGGAATAACATGTATTCGTGATTTATTTATGGATGATTGTTTTATGTCTTTTGAACAGTAGTCTAATAAATATAATTTGCCTAGATCACACTTTTTCAGTTATCTACAGATTAGAACCTTTCTGAACGCTACTTTATCTACCTTTCTGATATCGCATCAAATTGAAGTTACAGAAAAAAATTCAGGTTTAAACCCCTGTCAGAACAGTTTAATAGCACTGTATATTTCCTGGTTGATGCCTGGCCTGCTAAGTTCCTCCAGCATTTTGTGTGTGCAGTATCAAGTTCAAGTTCCAGTTTACCGTGACTGAGCCTTATACCAGCATACAGCCAAACCGAAACAATTCCCTGGTAAGTTTCCTAGGCACCCAATCTAAAACATACACGTCTTTTCTATCATGAGGAGACCGGAACTGAACACAAAATTCTCAGTGTCGTCTAACTCGACTTTTAGAGAGCGACAACATTATCTCGAGAAAAGCCCCGAATAACAAAGGCCAACATATTATACGCCTTCTTAAATGCCCGACCAGCTTAATTTTAACAACGTGATTGTGCGGGCAGCGGGGAAAATATCCCTCCAGTGTTTGTCGATCTTGTACTGGAGATTCCGTATCACTTCACCACGGCCTACATCTTCACTATCCAGGTCCCACACTTGCCTTTATTGGGATCTTCCTCCTTGTTAAACCATTTTAAAGTTACCAGTATGATCAAGTGGTGGGGTTTTACTTATGGACAGCGAGAGGCTGCACGGTTTCACCCTGGCCTGTTGCTTTCTAGAAGAATCTATTCTCTGTTTAAAGTTGTGATTCTGTGCCTCCCCCTCCCGGAGTGTTCGGCCCGACCCCCAACAGTCCTCGGCATTGTTTTACCAAACCCGTTTGTCTGCCTCAGCTGCAAGTCCTTACTGTTGCTAGGATACCGGCCTGGGTGTTTGTTTATTCTGCTCGAGTTACGTAAGGAGTTCGGGTTTAGAAATTAGAAATACAATTGGACAGGGTGTTGGTGAGGCTGAATCGTAACATTGATTGTGGTTCAGGACCCCCGGTGTAAGAAAGTGAACAGTACATTAACATTGAACACGGTCCGACAGAGATTCGTTCTTCACAAACAAAAACAACTGAAACAATTCGCTCCAGACTATTTGGTGGTTTAGAAGAAGGTTTGCCGATTGTACCGAGCCGTACAAAATCCCAGTGGGACGTGAGTGTGAGTAGACGGAGAGATTCAGGTGCAGAAATTGACAACGTGGATAGGCCTCCCTGTCCGACTTACGGCAGGTACTGCTCATGGTCGTCACGTTCAAGTGTAATTGTCATTCAGCCAGACTCCTGTGTGCGAGACAGAACAAGACCAAAAGTTAGAGGAGCAGAAATAGGCCATTCGGCCGAGCAAGTCTGCTCTGCCATTGAATCATGGCAGATCCAATACTTCCAGTCATCTCAACTGTGTGTGTGTGTGAGAGAGAGACAGAGAGCGACTTGATTGATCCCGAAAGCAATTACAGTATCACAGTGGCATTAAAAGTGCACAGATATAGAAATAATAGACAAGATATAAGAAAGAGTAAAAATAAGTTCCCTTGAAGATAAGATTTACAACATTTACAAGTGACAGGTGATGACATGATTTCCCAGTTCACACTGATAAATTGGAGCGAGGAGTGCAACAGGGCACGCCCACCCCCCTTGTAGGATTTATCGGCCGACGAAAGTTTGTCTCAAGGGAAGACTTTCAGTAGATCGCAGTGAGGCACCTGCTCTGCTACTTACAAAACCCTGAGTCCAATTAGGTTGTCTGTGAATATTTTAGCACCGGGTTCCCCACGAACATTCGGTGTGGTAAACAGGTTTAGAGGCGGCGGCCATCTGTCCATGCTCCAGGCCAGTAGCAACGGCACTTCCTGCTGGCTGTGCGAGGTGGCCGGTTACCTGAGGCCAGCCAGTGATACCTGGTGCGAGGGTGTCCCTGCGTTTAGGTGACTGATGACCTCGTGTGGGTTCAAGTTCAACAGTGGGTGTGACAGGGAATGAGGAAAGGTGCAGCTGACTCATATCGTTTCATATCGCCAAATTATATTGTTTCCTCGCGGTTAGCGGTCCGTGGTCCGGTGGTTGAGGACCACTGAAGTACACTGTGTGGCCTGGGAGTTACTTGCATGTGCACTGGGCAGAAAGAACGGAATTAAAACCCCACAACCCGGAAATAATCTCTCAACAGTATTTGTGTATTTATTTTTCATTTCTTTCGGGATCTGCTGGGGAAGTCTTAAAGATTGACCAGTCGATTGCTATCGATGGGTTGGCGACCACTAGCCCAAAGGATCAGAAATTAAACAGAGTTGCAACAGGAGAAGAAATCGGTCATGAAGGGATGGCAGGGCAGGCTCGCTGGGCCTAATGTTCTAATTATGCTCCTTTATCTCATGGGCTTTCGGTCTGTCAACTTGCTCAGCTGCCCAGGGATCTATGACCATAGGAGACCATAAGATACAGATGCCGAATTCAGCCATTGTGACGGAGAATGCTTGGTAAACACACTCCATACAAACACAGACATTGTCTTATCGATCAGCTGAACATACACACTTCATTGTCTTCCCCGGTATTTTCACTGGATTGATATGCTCGGGTTGACTTTCTGGTGCCTTTCCCATCATACACGGTGGAATATTCAATGCCTCTGGTGATGGGGATGTGTAAATGTGTATATGTTGTTTGTATACTGGATACAGATGGATAACTCTGTTTATTTTGTAATATGTTCGTAACTGCATTGTTGGTTGCATCATATTCTAATACACAAACATGAGGAAATCTGCAGATGCTGGAAATTCAAACAACAACACACACAAAATGCTGGTGGAACACAGCAGGCCAGGCAGCATCTATAGGAAGAAGCACTGTCGACGAACATTGACTTCTCTAACTTCCGTTAATGCCCCTCCTCCCCTATTTATTTATTTTTTAATTTGTTCCCCTTTTCTGTCTCTTTTTCTCCCTCTGTTCCTCTCACTATAACTTCTTTCCTGTTCTCCATCTTCCTCTGCACTCCCCTCCCCCTTTCTTTCTCCCTCAGCCTCCCGTCCCATGATCCTTTCCCTTCTCCAGTTCTGTATCCCTTTTGCCAATCATCTTTCCAGCTCTTAGCTCCATCCCTCCCCCTCCTGCCTTCTCCTATGATTTCTGATCTCCCCCTCCCACTTCCAAATATCTTACTATCTCTTCTTTCAGTTAGTCCTGACGAAGGGTCTCGGCCCGAAACGTCGACAGTGCTTCTCCCTATAGATGCTGCCTGGCCTGCTGTGTTCCACCAGCATTTTGTGTGTGTTGCTTGATATTCTAACATGTGTGGTTTTAAGTTAACTTTGTGGCTAATTAAAGACGGTGTGTCCTGTGCCCAATAAATTGGGCTTGTCGATCTTGCATAAATGTGAGAAGCGATTTCAGCCAATTATTTTCATTGATGTGCTGAAGGGGAAGGTGAGAGGGGGAGGTGGTGAGAGTGTGGAACGAGCTGCCAGCGCAAGTGGTGGATGTGGCTTCGATTTCAACATTTCAGTGTAATCTGCACAGGTACATGGAGGGGAGGGGTTTGCAGAGTTACAGGGGATGATGGGTCAAGGCAGGATGGCAGTCTGGCCTCAGATTGATGGGCTGAATGGCCTGTTTGGGGTCTATGATTCTATGTTCACGGTCAGTAGCAGCTCTCTAACACTGGGCCTCGCAGTTCTGCCCTCTCACGGTGACTTGCTGAGGTAAAGTGGATATGAATCAGTGACCAACATGTAGCAGCAATTTGACTATTTTCATTAGCTTTTTACTTTGTGTTTTCGTCATTTAACCACGTCGTGTGGCTGCTACATCACGATGGTGGGATGTCTGCTGATGACCAGTCCACCACCCTGAGTGTGGCCGGTCTCACAGGGAGCAACAATCCATCTCATTATCTGGGAAGCTTCTGTCCACAGCATCACTATACGGACACGGTCCCACGGTACAGAATCCTCCAATGTCCCAATGTCTTCACATTTAGAAGTGTTGGAATCTGCCGGGGGGAAGGTGGGTTAATGTAGAGCAGGCTCGTCTATGGTGAGGCCTGTTACAATCGAACAGCCCTTCCCCGATGGCTTTAAGTTCTGGTAATGCCCTCCTTTACCATTTCCCCTTCCCTTTCCACTCTCACCTTATCTCCTTGCCCCCTCCCCCTTTGCCTCCCTCTGGTGTTCCCTCCCCCCACCTTTTCTTTCTTCCTCAGCTTCTGTCGATTTCACCAATTTGCTTCCCAGCTCTTTACTTCATCCCCCCACCCCTCAGGTTTCTCCTGTCACCTGGTGTTTCTCTCTCCCCTCACCTTTTCAATCTGACCCTCAGCTTTTTTCTCCAGTCCTGCCGAAGGGTTTTGGCCTGAAATGTCCACTGTGCTCTTTTACCTGTTGCTGCCTGGCCTGCTGAGTTCCTCCGGCATTTTGTGTGCGCTGCATCAAGTTCCAGTTCACCGTGATTCAGCCGTACACAGCACACATCTAAAATAAAACCATACCGGGTAAATTTCCGACTCACCCTCTCTAAAACTCCCACGTCTTTCCTATCAGGAGGAGACCCGACCTGAACACAAAATTCTCAGTGTCGTCTCACTGGACTTTGAGAGAGCTGTAACATCGTCTCGATAAAAGCCCCGAATAATGACGGCCAACACAGCGTAAACACCCGACCAGCTTCATTGTAAGGATGTGATTGTGCGGGCAGCGGGGAAAATATCCCTCCGGTGTTTGTCGATCTCGTACTGGAGATTCCGTATCACTTCACCCTGTCACTTTGTTTTGCCCCACGTCTTCATTATCCAGGTTCCCCAATTGCCTTTAATCAGATCTTCCTCCTCGTGAAACCCATTTAAAGTTTAAAGTACCTGTGTGTTCAGGTGGTGGAGTTATTAATTATGGACTGGGAGAGCCTCTACAGTTTCCCGCCCTGTCCTGCGGCTTTCTCGGGGGAATCTGCTGTTTGTCCCTCAGACGGGCTCCGTTTAAAGTTGTGACTCTGTGACTCTGTGCCTCTCCCTCCCGGAGTGTTCTGCCCAACCCCCAACAGTCCTCGGTATTGTTTTACCAAACCTGTTTGTCTGACTCGGCTGCAAGTCCTTACTGTTGCTAGGATACCAGCCTGTGTGTTTGTTTATTCCTCTCGAGGTATGTAAGGGATTCGCGTTTAGAAATACAATTGGACAGGGTGTTGGTGAGGCTGAATCGTAACATTGATTGTGGTTCAGGACCCCCGGTGTAAGAAAGTGAACAGTACATTAACATTGAACACGGTCCGACAGAGATTCGTTCTTCACAAACAAAAACAACTGAAACAATTCGCTCCAGACTATTTGGTGGTTAAGAAGAAGGTTTGCCGATTGTACCGAGCCGTACAAAATCCCAGTGGGACGTGAGTGTGAGTAGACGGAGAGATTCAGATGCAGAAAGAGACAACGTGGAAACACCCCACTGTCCGATTTACGGCAGGTACTGCTCATGGTCGTCGCGTTCAAGTGTAATTGTCATTCAGCCAGACTCCTGTGTGCGAGACGGCATAAGACCAAAAGTTAGAGGAGCAGAAGTAGGCCATTCGGCCGAGCAAGTCTGCTCTGCCATTGAATCATGGCAGATCCAATACTTCCAGTCATCCCAACTGACTGTGTGTGTGTGTGTGTGTGTGTGTGTGTGTGTGTGTGTGTGTGTGTGTGTGTGTGTGTGTGTGTGTGTGTGTGTGTGTGTGTGTGTGTGTGTGTGTGTGTGTGTGTGAGAGAGAGAGAGACTTGATTGATTCCGAAAGCAACTACAGTATCACAGTGGCATGACAAGTGCACAGATATAGAAATAATACACAAGATATAAGAAAGAGTAAAAATAAGTTCCCTTGAAGATAAGATTTACAACATTTACAAGTGACAGGTGATGACGAGATTTCCCAGTTCACACTGATAAGTTGGTGTTGCCTGCATCACCATAATTTTATGCAGCAACACAGACTGTCTGTGATAGCAGGCAGAGGTTAATAACAGTCTAACAGGCGGGGTGGGGGGCAGTAATCACTTCCTGGCTATAGGTTGACATTGTCAGTGCACAGTGAGACTGCAGGCTGATGACTGGGCAAAATGGCTGTCACCAGGCCAAGTTGCATCGTAAAGAGGGGAAAAAAATGGAAAAGGGCGAGTGCAGAACTGAAGGTGTTATATTTGAATGCACGCAGTATATCCAGAATAAGTCAGATGAACCTGCCGCACAGTTACAAGTTGGCATGTTTGATGACATGGGCATCACTGAATCATGGCTGAAGGAGGGTTATAGCTGGGAGCTCAACGTCCAAGGATACACATTCTGTCAAATGGACAGGCAGAGAGGGTGGCATTGCTCTGTTGGTTAAAAAAATGAAATCAAATCATTAGAAAGAGGTGACATAGGATGGGTAGTTTTGAATAATTGTGGATGGAGCTACGGAACTGCAGAGCTGAAAAGACCCTGATGGGAGTAATAAACAGGCCCTCAAACAGTAGTAAGCTTGTGGTCTACAAATTACAACGGGAGATAGAAAATGCACGTCAAAAGGGCAACGTTACAATAGTCATGGGGGATTTCAATATGCAGGTAGGCTGGGAAAATCAGGTTGGGCTCGATTACAGGAGGAGGAAGTTCTCGGATGCCTATGAGGCAGCTTTTCAAACACCTCGTGGTTGAGGCCACCAGGGGATGAGCAATCCTGCACTGGGTGTTTTATGATGAACCAGAATTGATCAGAGAGTTTAAGGTACAGGGACTCTTAGGGGAAAGTGATCATAAAATGATGGAATTTGAGATGGAAAGGTTTCTGCTCACATATCTCATTGTCTTATGGAGCAGCAGAATGATGGGCCAAAAGGCCTGTCTCTGTAGGTTTGTGACTGTGACTGACTCTGATGGCATACGAGCATTCCACTGATGGGCCGAATGTGTGTTCCTCTGCTGTTGTGTCTGTGACTGACCCTAATGGGACAGGAGATTCAGGGTGATGGGCCGAATGTGTGTTCCTCTGCTGTCCTGTCTGTGGTTCTCTCTGAGGAGCTGGAAACATCAGGGCGATGGAACAAAGGGTGTCCCATTGCTCTTGTGCCTGTGACTGACTCTCATGTCACAGGAATGGTAGGAAGCTTGTCCGAAGGGGTTTTCCTGTCTGTCTTGTCTGTGACTGACTCTAATGGAACAGGGACATCAGGGTGATGGTCCAAAGCTCTCTTCCGGTGCCATTGTGTATGTGACTGACTCTAATGGAACAGGGACATCAGGGTGATGGTCCAAAGCTCTCTTCCGGTGCCGTTGTGTATGTGACTGACTCTTATGGCACAGGAAAATCATGGCGATGGGCCGAAGGGCTTTTCCTGTACTGGCGGGTCTGTAACTGTCTCTAATGGGAGGGGAGTGTCAGGCTGATGGGCCAAAGTTGTGGTCCTGTGCTGTGGGTCTGAATTGACTCAAATGTTCCCTTGCTGTTGTGGCCATGACAGACACTGATGGGATAGTAGCAGCCTGGTGATGGGCTGAAGGTATGTTCCTGTACTGTCCTCTCTGTGGGTTTCTGTAATGGGATGGAAACATCAGGGTGATGGATCAGCATGGTTAGGATGATGGGCTGAAGGGGTGTACCAGTGCAGCTGTGTTTGTGACTCATTTTAATGGGACAGGATCATCAGGGTGATGGGCCGAAGGGGTGTTCCTATGTTGGCGTGCCTGTGACTGACTCTAATGGGACAGGAACGGTGGGATGATGGGCCGAATGTGTGTCCTTGTGCTGTTGCGAATGTGACTGACTCTTATGGGACAGGAAAATCAGAAAGACCACTTCCGCCCATCACGTGGCTTCCTATCTCAAAATTCGGCCCATCACCCTGATGTTCCTGTCCCATTATAGACAGTCACAGACACTACAGCACAGGAACACACATTCAGCCCATCATCCTTTTGTTCCTGTTCCATTAGACTCAGTCCCAGACATGGCAGCCCAGGAAACACCCTTTGGCCCATCACCCAGATGTTCCTGTCCCATTAGAGTCTGTCACACACGGCATCACACAATTGATGATGGAGATTATGAAAGGAAACAGGAGGTTTATCGTCAACTGCCAGATCAGGAAGAAGACCTGAAACCAAGTTAAGTGATGACTGGGGGTATATATACTACTGGAGTAGACATGCCAAGGTATCATCCTTGATAAAGATGGCACAGTTTGAGATTGAAACATCGGTTAAAATCGATACCTGTACCCAGCTAGCAGTCTGAGAGTTATTAATCTATGAATTAATTTGTCACTGTCTTTGGAATTTTCTTTAATTTATTATCAAAATGATAGATTTTTCAGGGGCTGTCTTTTACTACTTTTCCTTACACTTCTGAGCATTAATTCCTCACTTCGCATCATTTTTCAGCTCTTTATTGAGCTTGGATAATATTTGCATGTTTGTTTCTACTCTGAAACCTGGTGCCAAGGTCAATCATCATTTTTGACTCCCAGAAGAACCCTAAGGGTCAGAAATTAAACAGAGATCCAGCAGGAGAAATCAGACTCAATGGGCCGAATGGCCCTGTTCTACTCCTTTCTCTCAGGGCCATTTGGTCGATGAATTTGTGCAGCAACGTTGAGGATCTCTGACCATAAGAGACTGTGAGATACAGAACAGAATTCAGCCATTCGGCTGGTGATGGAGAGCGCTCGGTAAACATACTCCTTACACACTCAAACACTGTCTTGTCGCTCTGCTGTCCTTCAGCTGAATGTTCTCACTTCAGTGTCTTCCCCGGTGTATTTTATAAAGTGTTTTAAAACAGGTTGATATGATCGGATTGTCTTTGTGGTGTCTTTCCCAACATACGCGGTGGAATATTCAATAGGTAACGTGTAATTGTGTATATGTTGTTTGTGTAACCTCTTTAACCCCACCTGACTCTCGTTGTTTAGGGTGAATAGCCATCGACCCCCACCAAACAGTGTAAACGCTTGATGCGAATACGGTGTGAGACCCCCAGATATCAGCAGCAATACCAATATCAAACAATACACAAAGTGCAAGTAACAAAATATACTTTATAGCAACTCGTAATGATGGGTTAGTAGAAACAACTAAAAGAAAAGGCACCAAATGAGTTAATTTATCAGTCTTGCACACATAATATCCTAATACATTGGAGCTCATGCCTTCAATTCCATCCACAACGTCTGTCCAAGACTTCGGCCACCATCGGAACTGCCGAGGTACGGTATCTGCCACACTGAAACCGCGGTCCGTCCCCACACGTCCGTTCCCTCCGCTCTCCTCCCGAAAAAGCCCGCAATCCTCAGCTCAGCACACACACACGAGAGCGTAACATGACTTCCACTGGCTCGCAAACGAATACAATTTCCATTTTCACTCAGTATAACCCAAACATGCTGACACAGAGAACTCCTTACTCAGCAGTTAACAGTACGAGAAACCATTTTATTTTAACACTTCAGAGAAGCCATTTTGTAATAGGCAATTAACAGTTAACAGTCCATCTAATATTACTGAGAACCCTACATACGCGAAATGAAGCAACTGGATAAGAAAAACTTGGACGGGAACATGGATGAGAGGTGTATGGAGGGATACGGGCCAGGTGCAGGTCAGTGAGACTAGGCAGAAAAGTGGTTCGGCACAGCCAAGGAGGGCCAAAAGATCTGTTTCTGTGCTGTAATGTTCTATGGATACTTGCAATATTATCTGATGTTTGGGCGCGAGGCGAGGTTGCCCATTGACCTTTGTTTTCGGACTGGGGGGGGGGGGGTGAACTTACTGCCAAAGACTTATCTGAAGTATGTGTCTGACATGAGAAGAGAGTTGAAAAGGTTGAAGTAGCTGAGGTCGCGGCTGCCCAGCAGAATCAGGGGAATAAGAGAAGGGATGATCAAAAGGTGAGGTTCTCCCAAATCCTGACGGGAGACACAGTCCTCATAAGGGATTTGGAGCTATCTGGAAAGCATAAGTTGGCTGACCGCTGGGCGGCTATGCCCTGTGTGGTGGAGAGTCAGATGCCAAACCTACCAGTTTTCCGGGTGAAAACTGAGGAGGGGAATGGGCCTGTCAAGATTCTCCATCGGAACCACCTGTTGCCCCAGGGGCACGAGGTGCAGGTAGACCCAGAGCCCGAGTTGGAGCCTACAGCTAGTAAGTGGAAATGCAGGGGGACTACCGGGTCCCCAACAGAAAAGGTTAGGCCAGCCCCCACCCCTGAGAGGGATACCGATTCAGAGGATGAGGACCTGTACGTGTGGTATATGATGCCTTTCGCTAACTCCCCAGTGACTGAGGAAGAGACTCCCGACCCTTCTCCTGCTGAGTGAGGTGAAGTCGGCGGAGCTATCTGTGGGCAGCCTGGGTTACAGCAGGAGAACTAGGAGACCACCGGATAGGTTGGCCTATGTAACGCCAGGGAAATGGTGCGATCGCTACCATTTGGGGAGCTACAGTATGTCACTGCCTTTTGCACCTGGATTGGGCTTTGTGTTTTGCAGGAACGGTTGGCGAATTATCTCAATAGATAGATAGATAGATACATACATACTTTATTCATCCCCATGGGGAAATTCAACTTTTTTCCAATGTCCCATACACTTGTAGCAAAACTAATTACATACAATACTTAACTCAGTAAAAAAAAAATATGATATGCATCTAAATCACTATCTCAAAAAGCATTAATAATAGCTTTTAAAAAGTTCTTAAGTCCTGGCGGTAGAATTGTAAAGCCTAATGGCATTGGGGAGTATTGACCTCTTCATCCTGTCTGAGGAGCATTGCATTGATAGTAACCTGTCGCTGAAACTGCTTCTCTGTCTCTGGATGGTGCTATGTAGAGGATGTTCAGAGTGATCCATAATTGACCGTAGCCTACTCAGCGCCCTTCGCTCAGCTACCGATGTTAAACTCTCCAGTACTTTGCCCACGACAGAGCCCGCCTTCCTTACCAGCTTATTAAGACGTGAGGCGTCCCTCTTCTTAATGCTTCCTCCCCAACACGCCACCACGAAGAAGAGGGCGCTCTCCACAACTGACCTATAGAACATCTTCAGCATCTCACTACAGACATTGAATGGCGCCAACCTTCTTAGGAATGTCATGAGGACATGACTAAATTTGTTGCGGGGAGAGCGTAACATGCTGTAAGAATTCACTGCTAATGTAATGGCTTCTCTGTAACGTTTCACTGCTGAGGTAATGGTTTCTCTGTAGCAGCAATGTTTGGGTTATGGCTGGAGATAACAGGACTATGGTATGCATGTTAGCCAATCAGGATTTTGTTGCTCTGTCTTGTGAATCTTGAAGGAGATTTTTCATGGGCTTTTTCCGGGGAGAGATGAGGAGAGAAGACGCGAATGGAGAGATTTGGTGGACTGCTGGACGGGGTGGACTTGGAGCGAGGGTCCAAAGGGTGGCCACGATTGGAGGAGATCGATGGTGGATGATCGACTTATCAGTGAGCTCCAACTTTGCGCAAGGACTGTTTTATAAGATTGGGCCTTTTTTTTGCTTCTTTACTAACCATACAGTCTAAGTAAGAATTATAAAGCTCAATTGTTTAATCGCATATTGTGTACTGTTTGTTATTTCATACTGATTTGTAACAGGACACATCACTAGGCATCCACACAAATGAGTTTTCTCAAGTTTGGCCGGGCCACGGGTTATCACCCCCTAGATTAAGCCGCTACCCGACACGAGAGTTGCACAGCAAAAGAGAGTGGAAAATTTGATGATTAGGAATCTTAAAATCCAACAAAAGACAACTAAAAAGGTGATAAGAAGTGAAAAAGATGAAATATGAGGGCAAACTAGCCAAGTTGTTTTTTTCAGTTCTATAGAGAGTAAAGGGGAGGTGAGTGTTGATTTTGGACAAGTGGAAAACGATGCTGGTGAGGTAGCAATCGAGGATGGTGAAATGGCAGATGAACTTTGCATGAATAGTTTGCATTAATCTTCACTGTGGAAGACACTAGCAGTGTGCCAGAGGTCGCTGAGTGTCAGGGAGCAGGATTGTAAATAGCCATTGCTATTACAACGGAAAATGTGCTAGACAAATTCAAAAGTCATCAGGCGGATAAGTCACCCCGGCCAGATGGATGACCCCCCACCCCAGAGTCCAGAGAGAGATTACTTAAGAGATATCGGATTTATCTTTCAATCTTCAATCACTTAATTCTGGAGTGGTCCCAGAGAACTGGAAAACTGCAAATATCACTCCACCATTTAAGAAGGGAGGAGGGGAAAAGATAGGAAGTTGTAGGCCAGTTAGCCTAACCTCGGTGGTTGGGAAAGTGTTGGAGTCTATTATTAAGGATGAAGTTTCAGGGTACTTGGAAACAATGATAAAATAAGTCAAAGTCAGCATAGTGTCTTGCCCGACAAATCTGTTAGAGTTCTTTGAGGAAGTGAACAAAACACGGGCAGTGGATGCCATTTACTTGGATTTTCAGGAGGCCTTTGACAAGATGCCACATGAGAAGCTGCTTGACAGGATAAAATCATTTGGTGTTACAGGAAAATTAATGACACAGATGGAGGAATGGCTGACAGGCAGGAGGCAGCAAGTGGGAATAAAGGGTTCAGGTTGGCTACCAGTGACGAGTAATGTTCATCAGGCGTCAGTATTTGGACCAGTACTTTTCACATTGTTTGGCAACAATTTAGATAGATGGAATTGATGTGTTTGTGGCAGAGTTTGCGGATGATACAAAGATAGGTGGAGGGGCAGGCAAAACGTATGGTATTGGGAAAGCTGTGATAATGCAGTTTGGTAAAAGGAAGTAGAGTGCAGAATATTATCTAAATGGGGAGAAAATTCAAATATCAGAGGCTCAGATGGATTTAGCAAGACCTGTAAAGGTTAATTTACAGGTTGTGTTTGTGGTGAGGAAGGCAAATGCAATGTTGGCATTTATTTCAAGAGGAATAGAATATAAAAGCAAGGACAAAATGCTGAGACTTTATTAGAAACTAATCTGGCCAGAGTTGGAGTATTGTCAACAGTTTTGGGTCCCATATGTCAGAAAGGATGTGTTGTCACTGGAGAGAGTCCAGAGGAGGTTCACCAGGATAATTCTGGGAATGAAGGGGTAAAAATACAAGGAGCATTTGCAGCTTTGAGTCTGTGCTCACTGGAATGAAACCTACCGAGTGTTGAAAGGACTCGATAGAGTGGATGTTGAGAGGATGTTTCCAATGGTGGGAACATCCAGATTAAGATGGCACAGCCTCAAATTTGAGTGGTTAAATTTTTCAATCAGAGGTGAGGAGGAATTTTATTTTAGCCAGAGAGGAGTGAATCTGCATAATGCTCTGCCCCAGACTGCGGTGGAGGCCAAGTCTGTGGGTATATTTAAGGTGGAATTTGATAGTTTCCTGATCCATCAGGCCATCAAAGGATATGGCGAGAAGGCAGCTGTATAGGATTGAGTGGCCTAATTCTGCTCCTCTGTCTTATGGTGTTATTAAGATTCATCCTGACCCCAGTCAGCCCCATCCCCACTTGTCCTATTTAACCTGTCAGCCTGCGGGTGGACATTAGGACCGGGGGGAGCTCAGGATCTCTGCCCCACGGCTGCTGCTGAATCCACAATGTTTCTGGTTGATTGACAGATGCAGTAAACACGTTAAAATTTATGGATTGATAATTCCCATCTTGTGTTTATTTCACTCTCTGCTCATTTATATTTACAGGGACTTTAATCCTGACGCTGGCCCCAGGACCCGAAACGGTTACATACCCGGAGCGGAACCGGAGCAGATTCTCAGCCACTGGTTTTCATCAACAGTCGCAAAGAAAGGGTAAAGTTTCTCTGTGAATTTATTCCCAGTGAAGGTGTGGAGATGGGATTTGGTCTCCGCGTTGTAAAATGAAACTGTTCCGGACTCGTAACTGAGATAAACTCCCACCCTCCCTGGGATGGAACCTACAGAGAGATGGGACACGGGGGAGGTGAGAACATGGATCAGGTCACCATCATCATAATCCCGCTTGATCACATTATCATAATTATCATCCCTCTCGGTAACGTCATCATAATCATCCTGCTCGATCCTGTTATCATAATAATCCTCCTGCTCAATCCTGTTATCATAATAATCCTCCTGCTCGATCCTGTTATCATAATAATCCTCCTGCTCAATCCTGTTATCATAATAATCATCCTGCTCGATCCTGTTATCATAATAATCCTCCTGCTCGATCCTGTTATCATCATAATCCTCCTGCTCGATCCTGTTATCATAATAATCCTCCTGCTCGATCCTGTTATCATAATAATCATCCTGCTCGATCCTGTTATCATAATAATCCTCCTGCTCGATCCTGTTGTCATAATAATCATCTCGCTCGTACATGTCATCATGATCATCCTTCTCGATTCTGTCATCATAATAATCGTCTTCATAATTATCATCCCAGTTGTTCACGTCATCATAATAGTCATCCCGCTCTATCACGTGATAACTCCGCCTGATGATCCAGAATCCAGTCTCCGGAGTCGGTTTGACTGCTCTCTTACTTTGCACAGACTCTGCGGCGACTCCCAGCCACCAGCCCCGATTCCCTGCCACCTCCACCTCCCAGTAATGTCTCCCTGATGTGAATCCCTCGGATCCCAACACACATTCCCAGTCTGTAAATCTCTTCCTGGTGTCAGGGAGATTTCTCTGCATCCTGGTCCATCTGACACTCTTCCGATCCTCAGACACCTCAAGAAATGGATGCGCCGTTTCCACATCCAGGATGACAGAGACTGGGGGGAGAAGCAAAGAATTAGTGAGTCCCTGGGGACGAGGGGGAGACTCGGACAGCGTGGCCCCTGAGACTGGGGGCGAGACTCAGGCAGCGCGGCTCCTGTAACTGGGGTAGAGGCCGCTGGGCCTCAGGCGTAGACAGGAGGCTGACAGAAACCGTTTCTGGGGTTTTATCCAACTACAGCTGATGAACAAACAAGGCTTTTCTGCCGGACCGAGAGTGGATTTTTCCCGATCAGACACACACAAAATGCTGGTGGAACTCAGCAGGACAGACAGCATGTGTGGAGAGAGATGGACAGTAACCTTTACAGATCAACATCTTCCCTCAAGAATAGAAATAAATAGGAGAGATAGCCAGTAGATGTGGGTGTGGGGGAGCGATAGATTAAAATGGGACTGGTTGGGTGAATGGATTTAAACAGGAGGTCACAGAGGCTCTTTGGCCCAACTTTTTTGTACCGACCAGCTTGCTTTAATGAGCTCATCCCATTTGCCCATTATTCCTTTCCACCTTTCTTATCTACGTACCTGCCAAAATGTATTTTAAAATATTGTCACTATATCCAACTCTACAATTGATCGAGGGCCTGGTGTAAACAGAGATAACCCTCTTCCCTGTCCTGTCCATTACATCATGAATTTTAGTGTCATCCACAAAACTATTATGTCACCTGCATTCTCACCCAAATGATCAATATGAATGACAAAGAAACGCGGCCCCAGCACCGACCTCTGCAGGTCACAGGCCTCCAGCCCTCCGTGTTTAAGAGACACTTGGACAGACACTTCAATAGGCAAGGTACAGAGGGAGACTGACCTAATGCTGCCCAATGGGATGAATGTAGATGGGTAAACAGGTCAGCACAAAGGAGATGGGCAAAAGGACACATTTCTATGCTGTACGATGAAAGGCTCTGTGACTTTAAGTGAACTGAATGACTGAGACACCACCACCACCCCCCAACCGCACCCCCCCCGGTACAGAGAGTTCCAAAGAGACAACGACCCCTGTCCCTTGACTCCTCAGACACGGAAACATACTCTTTGCATCCTGCCTGTTGAGCCCTGAAATAATTTTGTGTGTCCCTGAGATCTCATCTCATTCTTCAGAACAGAGAACATAGAACGGTACAGCACACAACCAGGCCTGTTCATTCAATCATGAGGAAATCTGCAGATGCTGGAAATTCAAGCAACACACACAAAATGCTGGTGGAACGCAGCAGGCCAGGCAGCATCTATAGGGAGAAGCGCTGTCGACTTTTCGGGCCAAAACGAAACGTTGACAGTGCTTCTCCTTATAGATGCTGCCTGGCTTGCTGCGTTCCACCAGCATTTTGTGTGTGTTGCTTTTCATTCAATGTTAGCATTCGTTTGTGAGTGTGAAGTGTGAAGTGGGGGAGTGTGGAGGGTTGAGACAGTCAAGGAGGTGATAATGGGAATCAGCAGGGGAGAGATGAATGGCAGATTGAACCAGAACCAGGAGTTGGAGGGGTGGAAAGCTCATGGGTGAACTGTGTGTGTGTGGACGTAATGAGAAGGTGGAGCGGGACCCAGATAGAAACATAAAAATTTAGAAAACCTACAGCACTATAGGGGCCCTTCAACCCACAAAGTTGTGCCGATCATGTCCCTACCTTAGAAATTACTCGGGTTACCCACAGCCCTCTATTTTCCTAAGCTCCATGTACCTATCCAAAAGCCTCTTAAAAGACCCTACCATAGCCGCCTCCACCACCATTTCCGAAAGCCCATTCCACGCACTCACCACTCTCTGAGTATAAAACTTACCCCTGACATCTCCTCTGTACCTACTCCTCAGCCCCTTAAACCTGTGCCCGCTTGTGGCAGCCATTTCAACCCTGGGAAAAAGCCTCTGACTATCCACATGATCAACGCCTTTCATCATCTCATACACCTCTATCAGGTCACCTCTCATCCTCCGTCGCTCCAAGGAGAAAAGGCCGAGTTCACTCAACCTATTCTCATAAGGCATGCTCCCCAATCCAGGCAACATCCTTGTAAATCTCCTCTGCACCCTTTATATAGCTTCCACATCCTTCCTGTAGTGAGGTGACCAGAACTGAGCACAGTACTCCAGATGGGGTCTGACCAGGGTCCTATATAGCTGCAACATGACCTCTTGGCTCCTAAATTCAATTCCACGATTGAAGAAGGCCAATACACCGTATGCTTTTTTAACCACAGAGTAAACCTGCGCAGCTGCTTTGAGCGTCCTATGGACTTGGACCCCAAGATCCCGCTGATCCTCCACACTGCCAAGAGCCTTACCATTAATACTATATTCTGCCATCATATTTGACCTACCAAAGTGAAACACTTCACACTTATCTGGGTTGAACTCCATCTGCCACTTCTCAGCCCTGTTTTGCATCCTATCAACGTCCTGCTGTAACCACTGACAGCCCTCCACACTATCCACAACACCTTCAACCTTTGTGTCATCAGCCAATTTACTAACCTATCACTCCACTTCATTTATAATAATCATGAAGAGTAGGGATCCCAGAACAGATCCCTGACGCACACCACTGGTCACTGACTTCAATGCAGAAAATGACCTGTCTACAACCACTCTTTGCCTTCAGTTGGCAAGCCAGTTCTGGATCCACAAAGCAATGTCCCCTTGGATCCCATGCCTCCTTACTTTCTCAATAAGACTTGCATGGGGTACCTTATCAAATGCCTTGCTGAAATCCATATACACTACATCTACTGCTCTTCCTTCATCAATGTGTTCAGTCACATCCTCAAAAAACTCAATCAGGCTCGTAAGGCACGACCTGCCCTTGACAAAGCCATGCTGACTATTCCTAATCATATTATACCTCAGGATCCTGATACTGCATCTTAGGATCTTCTCCATCAACTTCCCTGTCTCATTGGAACATACTTATGCAGAGCTCCACACAAATATAGAAACTTAGAAAACCTACAGCACAGTACAGGCCATTCGGCCCAAAACGTTGTGCCAAACATGTCCCTACCTTTGAAATTGCTAGACTTTCCGATAGCCCTCCATTGTTCTAAGCTCCATGTACCTATCTAAAAGTCTCTTAAAAGGTCCTATCGTATTCGCCTCCACCACCGTTGCCAGCAGCCCATTCCATGCCCTCACCACTCTGAGTAACAAACTTACCCTTGACATCTCCTCTGTACCTACTCCCCAGCACCATAAACCTGTGTCCTCTTGTGGCAGGCATTTCAGCCCTAGGAAAAAGCCTCTGACTATCCACCCAATCACTGCCCCTCATCATCGTATACACCTCTATCAGGTCACCACTCATCCTCCTTCGCTCCAAGGAGAAAAGGCCGAGTTCACTCAACCTATTCTCATAAGGCATGATCCCCAATCCAGGCAACATCCTTGTAAATCACCTCTGCACCCTTTCTATGATTTCCACATCCTTCCTGAAGTGAAGCGACCAGAACTGAGCTCAGTACTCCAGCTGGGCTCCCAAATTCCAGGCCAACACACCGCACGCTCTCCCAACCACACAGTCAACCCGAGCAGCTGCTCCGAGCGTCCTATGGACTCGGAGCCAATACCCCTCTGATCCTCCACATTGCCAAGAGTCCCAGCACCAACACTACATTTCGCTATCACCCCCGACCCATGAAAATGAACCACCTCACATCCATCTGGGCTGAACTCCATCCGCCACCTCCCAGCCCAGTCCCACATCACATCAACGTCCCGCTGCAACCCTTGACAGCGCTCCACACCATCCACAACAGCCCCCGACCCCCGTGCCTTCAGCGCACACACCAACACATCCCTCCACTTCCCCATCTACACCATCCACAACAGCCCCCAACACCCATGCATCAGCACACACACCAACCCATCCCTCCACTTCCCCATCTACAACAGCCCCCAACACCCATGCATCAGCACACACACCAACCCATCCCTTCACTTCCCCATCTACATCAGCCCCCAACACCCATGCATCAGCACACACACCAACCCATCCCTCCACTTCCCCATCTACATCAGCCCCCAACACCCATGCATCAGCACACACACCAACCCATCCCTCCACTTCCCCATCTACATCAGCCCCCAACACCCATGCATCAGCACACACACCAACCCATCCCTCCACTTCCCCATCTACAACAGCCCCCAACACCCATGCCTTCAGCACACACACCAACCCATCCCTCCACTTCCCCATCTACATCAGCCCCCAACACCCATGCATCAGCACACACACCAACCCACCCCTCCACTTCCCCATCCACAACAGCCCCCAACACCCATGCCTTCAGCACACACACCAACCCATCCCTCCACTTCCCCATCTACAACAGCCCCCAACACCCATGCATCAGCACACACACCAACCCATCCCTCCACTTCCCCATCCACAACAGCCCCCAACACCCATGCCTTCAGCACACACACCAACCCATCCCTCCACTTCCCCATCTACAACAGCCCCCAACACCCATGCATCAGCACACACACCAACCCATCCCTCCACTTCCCCATCTACAACAGCCCCCAACACCCATGCCTTCAGCACACACACCAACCCATCCCTCCACTTCCCCATCCACAACAGCCCCCAACACCCATGCCTTCAGCACACACACCAACCCATCCCTCCACTTCCCCATCTACACCATCCACAACAGCCCCTAACCCCCGTGCCTTCAGCACACACAGCAACCCATCCCTCCACTTCCCCATCCACAAAAATCACGAAGGGTAAGGGTCCCAGAACAGATCCCTGCAGCACACCACTGGTCACCGACCTCCATGCTGAACACGACCCGTCCACAACCACTCTTTGCCTTCCGTGGGCAAGCCAGCCCTGGATCCAGAAAGCAGTGTCCCCTTGGATCCCACACCTCCCCACTCTCCTAATAAGCCTTGATATCCCAAATATCCCCTGAACATTTAGCACATTTCTTCCGTACCTTTCCCTGAGACCATCTGTTCCCAACTTAAGCTTCCAAGTTCCTGCCTGATGGCCTCATAATTCCCCTTACTCCAATAACTTGTCTGTTCCTTTCTCTGTCCAATGCTATTGTAAAGGAGATAGAATTATGATCACTATCTCCAAAATTCTCTCCCACTGAGAGATCTGACTCCTGACCAGGTTCATTTCCCAATACCAAATCAAGTACAGCCTCTCCTCTTGTAGACTTATCTACATACTGTCAAGAAAGCTTCCTGAACACACGTAACAAACTCGACCCCATCTAAACACCTTGCCAATCAATATTTGTGAAATTAAAATCTCCCACCTTGACAACTCTTATTATTACACCTTTCCAGGGTATTTTTTCCCATCTGCTCCTCGATATCCCTGTTACTATTGGGCGGCCTATAACAAAAACCCAGTAGAGTTATTGACCCCTTCCTGTTCCTAACCTTCACCCACAGTGACTCCATAGACAATCCCTCCATGGCGTCCACCTTTTCTGCAGCTGTGACACTATCTCTAGATGAGAGAGCGTGGATCAGCACTTGGAGATATGATGTGGTGGCCATCACAGAGACTTGGATGGCTCAGGGACAGGAATGGTTACTTCAAGTTCCCAGTTTTAGATGTTTCAGAAAGGACAGGGAGGGAGGAAAAAGAGGTGGGGCTGTGGCACTATCAGAGACAGCGTCACAGCTGCAGAAAAGCTGGACACCATGGAGGGAGTTGTCTGGAGGGCCTGTATTGTGCCATCGGTCTTCTATGTTTTTTTAAAATGTTTTTAAAGGAATCCTTGCTGTATTTTGCCTATTTTATCCTGTGCCTCCATGTACCCAAATGCTCATGCTTAGTAATGGACTCCAACATCTTACCAAGAACCCCACTTCCATGACAACTATTTCACTGAAGTCAGATGAACTCACCCATAATTTCCTTTCCTCAGCCACTCTCCCTTTTTGAAGAATAAAGTGATCTTTGCAATTTTCCAGTCCTATTGAATGATTCCAGAATCTAGTGAATCTTGAAAAATCATTACTAATGCCTCCACATTCTCTTTAGTGACCTCCTTCTGAACACTTGTCCATCTGCTCCAAATGATTTATCTCCCTTCAGACTTTTCATCTTCACACGCACTTTGTACTTAGTAATAGCAACAATACTTATTTCTGTCCCCTGACACAATCACATTTCTGCTATCTTCCACAGTGAGGATAGACACAAAAAACTTGATACGTACATCTGCCATGTCTTTGGCTCCCATTTCTACGTCTCCAGTGTCACTGTCTGGAGTTCTGATATCTACTCTTCCCACTCTTTTACTCTATATATTTGAAAAAAAAACATGTTGTATCATCTTGTGTATTGCTGGCTAGCTTTCCCTTGTGTCTCATCTTTTCTCTCCTTAGGGCTTTTTAGTTGTTTTCTGTCGGTTATCAGAACCTCCTCCATCCTCCAACTTCCTACTAATTTTTGCAATGTGATATGCCCTCTTTTGCTTTTATGCTGTCTTTGAATTCCCTTGTCAGACAAGGTTACATCATACTTTGAATATTTCTTCATCTTTGGTATGTATCTATCCTGTGCCTTCTGAATTGCCACCAGAAACTTGAGCCTTTGTTGTTTTGCCATCATCCTGGCTTGAATCCCTTTCCAATCTACATTGCTCAGCTCCTCCCTCTGGTCTTTTATTTCTACAACTGATTTTATCTTCTCCCTCCGAATTCCATCATTTTAAGATCACTGCTTCATTTGCCCTAAGTGCTCTAATCAAATCTGGTTGATTACACAAATCCCAGTCCAGAATTGCATTTTTATTTTGTACCCCATATCCTGGCTACTATTTGGAGGCCTGTCTTTTTAGACTTACTGCTTCTTAACTCTACCCAGAATGATTCTACATCTTCCAAAGTCACCACTCTTGAAGTATTTGATTTGATTTTCTACCAGCAGAGACTCCCCAGCTCCTTTGCCTACCTGTCTGTCCTTTGAATACAAGATGTATTCTTGAATGTTGAGCTTTAAGCCATGATCTTCTTTCAGCCACAATTCAGTGACGCCAGCAACATTGCTCCTGCCAATCTCTCCCTGCGGTGTACATTATTCCGTATATTGGTGCATTCGAATGTAACACCTTCAGTCCTGTATTCATCAGCTTATTCGACACTGTCCACAGGAACTTAAGCAACGTCTTTGATGTTGATGATAGACCACACTTCAGGTAAATATCATTGTGTGTGTGTGTTGATTGTAATAAACGTCAATGGTGTGTGTGCACATTGAATTATTTGTATGTTACAGTGTGTCATCACATGTCTGGTGTGTGTTGACAGTATGTGAGTTGTTTAAAATCAATAAATAAATGTGTCTGAAGAGAATGTTTTCCAGGTTACTGAGGGAAATAACAATGTATATTGCTGAGACTCTGACCACAATCTGCCAGTACTCCTTGTGTGTGTGTGAGAGAGAGAGAGAGGAAGCTTTGACAGGTCAGTTATGCTGTGTGTGCTTCTCCCAAGATGAAATCCTGATGGAGGCCAATGCTGGTTGTTGTGTCCTGGCTAAGTCTCGCATTGCTTCAAAGTGGTGGTTTGAAAACAACAGTGAGACCTGCAAGATCAGCAGGTAGCCGACCTGACTGAATCAGACAGATCAGACCGGGTGAGCGGCACACTAAGGACTTGTGTATTTTTCTGATAAACTTGCTGACCACTCTGATACCCACTTTTATTCCCTTCAATATCATGAACCCAGTATTAATTTCCCAGCTACTGTGGTGGGATTCAAACTCGTGTCAGTGTGTTAAAGTGTGCCTGGGATGAGTACGCAGTGGTCCCGTGTATTGGTTGTATTGTGGCCCTGTGCTGGTGTGTTCAGAGCTCTGACATCTCCAGCTGGACATGTGACAGTGATGCCTCCCAGTCTGTCAGTTTCATGTGGAATAAATTTCAGTTCAGCCTTCAGCTCATTATTACAGCCAATCTCTGCTTCAAATTATAGCGTAATTGTTGTAATTTTACCTCCATTCATGCCATCAAGTGTTTCTCTCAGCATTGTGATCAACAAGTAGGGGTTAACGAATTTTTCAACCGGTAGGGCCTCATCTGTCACTGACAATTTCTGGACATCATAAGGAATTCTATAAATAATAAACTGCTCGTTATAAACTGCAATACTGAACTATCTTACAAATTCATACAGGGTTTCGGTAAAGAGCATGTCCTACCTCCTGTTCAGATGAGCTTTCTCCTGAAATAAATAAAAACACAAATATGAATAGACTTGGACTTACTGTTCACATCCAAATGAAAATTCCCACTCCCACAGTCACTCACACACACGAACAACACAGAACCTCGGGGTAAATTAGACCATTACTGAGAGGATGAAACCTACATGAAAGACAGGACAAGTTGTGCATTTTTATCTGGATATGACGTCAGGGTGATAAGGGAGTAGTTTAAGATCAGTGATAGATTTGATTGTGTGTAGGTGGAGAAACTCTCTATTTATGGGGAGACTTGTGGGGAGATGAAATTCCAGATGGATTTTAATAAATCCTATAAGAAATTTAGTGAAGGGGATGTGGAACTCACTGCCACAGGAGTAGTTGAGGTGGAACAGCAGAGATTGAATGTAATGGGGAATCTGGATAAACACACGACGGACCTGGATAAACACACAGGGCACTGTTGCTTGGTGTGGTGAGAAGGTGGGAGGAGACTTGTGCAGTTACCAAATTGATAGGCAAAGATGGACCAAATGGCATGTTTATGATGGGAAGTGGGATATAACCCCATGTAAAATTTATCTGAAAAATTAAAGAGACAGTAAAAGATTTCCTAATCTGACGGAAACCGGATAGAGAGTCCGATATGTGGGTCACAGTCTTTGTTCTCACTGATTGACAGACACTCACACCCACCGCACCAGACACACTCACAGCCTCTGACTGGAACAGGGTGTTAATGGGAGCTTTAGAGGATATTTAATGTGGTAATTAAGGAGATAATCAGCAGCTCTGTGTTATGATCAGAGTAAGTCATTTCACAGAAGATTGAATTCTGTCCTGGGATGTACAGAAGTTGTGGAAGTCCAGTTCTGGGACAACAACCTTGAATATTTGCATCAGTTGTCTGGTGAGGAACAGTTTACTGCCATTTGTAAATGATGTGTGGAGGAACAACGTATCTGTTTTCTGTCTGCATTGCATTCTGTGTTGTGTGTTTATGGGAACTAGTCACGTGAGTGGGGGCGTGGTAAGAGGGAAGGGAATAAGTTCATACTTTGTTTTGGGCAGTTTTGTGCTGGGGACAGACGGATGTCATACCTTTGGTTGACCACTCAGTTGCAGCTTAATTTACGATAATTACCCTGAGGTTTCATTGCTTCGAGATTGTATGTTGCTAATGAACGATGGAATACGTATCTTGGACATTTTGGAACATCATTATTGGAGTGATTGGAGAGCGCGTCATCCAAGCATAACAATCTCTGCAAGTTCGCCAGCAGCGGCAATTGATCTGTCAGAATTGGCCGCTGTGCTGTGTTTATTTCAAATATACCACTGTTCAGTTATTCTCCTTTGACAGAAACAAATTGAAATATAATTGCTCACCTTGAGAAATAACACATCATCTTTTTGATCCATCTGTTCCTTTAACTTTGAAATTTCCTCCTGAATAAGCCTTATATTCTCTTGAATCTCTTGAAGATTTTTCTCCATTGGATTTAGAATCCTTGCCTCTTCTTCCTTGATAACCCTGAGTGAGCTCTGCTCTTTCTCAGTGATAATCTGGCGCAGTGCAGCAAACTGGGATGTGATGTGGGACTGAACACTGTGTGACTGTTCCTGTCGAATGAAACATGAAGATTAATTTACTGTATTGCTGTGTTGTATTTCCTTATGACATTAAGGTGACCATTTGGTCCATTAAAGTCCACGTTAATTCTGAGAGCATTCCCATCAACCCTATTCCCGCACGTTTTCCTGAAACTTATTTTTCCTCATTGACTCATTAACTCACACCTTATTCATATACGCCATCCTCCACCTTCATAGGGTTTATTGCAATTAACCATTCATCCATCATGTCCTTGGGATGTGTCTGGAACTGTCATGGTCAGAGGGAGAACATGCAAACTCCACAAAGACAGCACCAGAGGTCAGGATCGAACCCAGGTCACTGGAGCTGCGATAGTCTGCTATTCTACATTAAATGGAATAAAACTATACAGTAATATCAGAAATTCTGCTCAGGAAGCCTCACCCGAACTCTGGAAATCTTCTCTTTCTGCTGCTGCTCCTTATCCTGGAAGTCTGAATACTTTTTTGTGAGAGAGTCTAAGGAAGGTTTCAGCTGATCCTGGAAGTCAGAGAGTGAAAGAAATAGAAACAGACATGCATCAGAAGAAACAGGTGATCAAACCCGATTATCACACAAAATGCTGGAGGAACACAGTGAGTCAGGCAGCATCTATGCAGGGGAAATAAACTGTCGACGTTTCAGGATGAGGCCCTTCATCAGGACTGGGAAGGAATGGGGCAGAAGCCCGAATAAAAAGGTTGGGGATGAGAACCAGGTGATGGGTGAGACAGCGTGAGGGGGAACGTGGGGGAGGGTGATGAAATGAGAAGCTGAGAGGGAAGAGGCAAAGAGCTGGAGAATATGTACACAACGCTGGAAGAACTCAGCAGGTCAGGCAGCATCCGTGAGAAAAGAGTAGCCAACCTTTCGGGCCGAGATCCTTCATCAGGAATGGGGGGGGGGGGGAAGAGACGGTGGAAGCCCAGTAATAGAGATAGGGGAGGGGGTAGGGCCTAGAGGCGCCAGGTGGAAAACCTATCAGAGGAAAGATAAAGGGGGGAGGGGGAGGGGATAAGCATGAAAGAACTGTAGAGATAAAGAAGCAGATAAAGTTAGTTAAACTGTAAAGTTAAAGTTAGAGATAAAGTTGAAAGGGGAGAGAGGCAGAGAGGGACCTGGGGAAGGGGGAGGGAATTACCGGAAATTGGAGAATTCAATGTTCATACCACCAGGCTGGAGGCTACTCAGACGGTAGATGAGGTGTTGCTCCTCCAACCTGAGTTTGGCCTCATCATGGCAGTACAGGAGGCCATGTATGGACATAACTAGATGGGAATGAGAGGCAGAGTTGAAGCGGGTGGCAACCGGAAGGTCCTGTCTATTGTGACGGACGGAGTGTAGGTGCTCGACGAAGTGGTCCCCCAATCTGCGTCGGGTTTCGCCGATGTAGAGGAGGCCGCACCGGGAGCACCGGATGCAACAGACGACTCCAGCAGACTCGCAGGTGAAGTGTTGCCTCACCCGGAATGGTGGTAAGGGGGAGGTGGAGAACCTAATAGGAGAGGACGATCGACCATGGGAGAAACGGGAGGAATTGGGGACCTGAATGGTGACGAGGGAGGAGGTGTATGAGTCAGCAGTAACACTCCTCTCGCTTGCAGTTGTAGCCAGGAGGGAGATCAGTGGAGAGGAGGGCGTGGATAAGGGAGTTACGTAGAGAACGAGTTGTGCTGAGGGAGGGAAAGATGAGCTTTCTGGTGGAATCCCGTTGGGAAAGCGAAAGGTGCGGAAAATACGTTGGTTATTGAGGCTCAAAATCAAATTCTGGTTAGTTTTACCTTGTAGATTTTAACAGCTTCTTTAATTGGCTTGAAGCGGTGCTTTCTGTGTTTCTGCGCATCTCTACAGATCAGACAGATCAGTGTCTTGTCCGTTTCACAAAACAGTTTCAGTTCTTCCTCATGTTCCTCGCAGTGACGTTTACTTTCCTTCCCTTTCGGATTCAGGCTTAGATTTCGAGCTTTTTCAGCCAGATTTGCTAAGGCCCAACTCACCCTGAGGGTGCGGTGAGCAAACACCTCTCTACATTCCGGGCAGGAGTTTCGCACATCCCTTTCCCAACACCGTGTGATACAAGACCGACAGAAGTTGTGCCCGCACTCCAGTATAACCGGATCGGTGAAGAAATCCAGGCAGATGGAACAAATTACCTCCTCGGTTAAACTCTCGACCTGTCCTTTCGAAGCCATGTTAACTCCCAGCACTTCCTGATTCAGAATGCTTTCACTTTCTGAGAGCTGCTGTACCCTGCAGTACCGCGATTTCCCACTAGAGGCGCTGCAGTCTCAGGGAAGGAATATCAAACACAAAGTGCACCCTGAGTTCATCCAGCTAGTTTGTACGTCTGGGAATGAACATTATGTTGCTGTTCAGTGTTCAGTGGGAAGGATTCGCGGTAATGTCCATTCTCAGGGTGAGTCCGGAAACTCGATTAACAGGTGAAAACTCGGCCATGGACTGCCCAAGCCCGGCTGCAAAAAGAAAAGGGTTGGACATGGGGCTAGCAACCCCATCCCGTAAAAACCCAGTGAGACAGAAAAATCAACTGAATCTTCAAAGGACTCATCCCGGGGATTGGAAGGACCTCCCCTGGAAGACGATTGAAGTCGGATGGTGAAAGGAGAATTCACAGGGCCAATCAACCCTCGCTCTGGACGGGGGCCTCTTACGAGCTGCTGGTGGCGGCCTGTGTCCCAGTAGGCGTGATGGGCTAAAGAAGAAGCAGAACAGAAATGAAGCCGGAGAGAAGAGCCTGGTTCAGTCTGAGGCAGGACTGAAATGGACAAGTTCTGAAAAGAGAGACACAAGAGACTGCAGATACTGGAATCTCGAGTAAGAAACCTGACGCTGGAGGAACTCAGCGGGTCAGGTAGCCTCTGTGGCGAGAAATGGAACAATCGGCTTTCCGGGTCGAGATCCTTCATCTGAACTGTCTCCACCCGAAATGTCGATTCTTCATTTCCCTCCACAGATGCTGCCTGACACGCTCAGTTCCTCCGGCAGCTCGTTTTTAGCTTTCTCGAGGTCTAAAGAAAGTCAGATTGAGGTATAAAACGGTGGTAAATATTGAAAGTAGCTATTAAGTTAATTCATGCCGTGAAACTGGGGATGTGGAGAGAAGATTGTGCTGTAAGGAGACAGATGCAGTGGTGATGACCGACCTGTGGCTGCAGGAAAGAGCACAGGAATGGACATTCTACCTCACCGGCTGGAAAACATTAGTTTTTTTTCCCGGTGAAATCCTGATTTCGAATGCCTTCTGTTTGAGAAACTTCCTGACTTAACCTATGTCCGTCCCAGCTCAAATAGAAAGCCCGGTCTCGCTCTTTCTGGACTCAGCCCAGAAATTGTTTTTTAAAATCAAAATCAACTTTATTCACCCGAGTAATATTCGGTTGGATAAACCGTGCAATGTATTTATCCAATCAATTAACATTAGTTGTCAGTGCTGTATTTAGTGTTCTTTTACATTCATTAAAACCGATAGGGCTTTGTCGCTCATGTGCCCCCCCGGGTGGTTCACTACTACAATAATAAAGAGGCTCCCTCAGTCAATCCGGCTCCTCCCTGTCCAGTAGTAGAGGAACCTTATAGTTTCAATAGTGTCCCTGCATCCTGGAATGTGCCAGTCGGCAGCATTCCTATACGACAATGGTTCCCAACCTTTTTAATGTCATGAACCAATGCTATTTACCGTGGACCCCAGGTTGAGAACCCCTACTCTAGGACATCTCGATGTGATGACAGACCAACCAGTTTCGGGTTGATGATCTTCCGTTTTTCTGTACGTCCTGTGAACAGCCCGAGGATCAGAGAGCCTTCTGTCACGCAGCTGCTGTGGCACAGGCCCTTGCATCTTTCTCCACATATCTTCGCCAGCCCACAGTCCGCAAAGAGGTGAGTGACCGTCTCGTCTCCATCGCAGTAATCTCGGGCCAGCGCGCTGTGGAAGTGATCTCCGGGCATGCAGCGAGGATCAGACTGGGAGGGGCCCTCTCGTCTCCATTGCAGTAATCTCGGGGCAGCGCGCTGTGGGAGTGATCTCCGGGCATGCAGCAAGGATCAGACTGGGAGGGGCCCTCTCGTCTCCACTGCAGTAATCTCGGGGCAGCACGCTGTGGGAGTGATCTCCAGGCATGCAGCGAGGATCAGACTGGGAGGGCCCCTCTCGCCGCCAGACAGGTGAGGTCCTGGTGCCTGTTGGTGAGATCTGGTGATGAGGCATTCTGCCAGATGGTCTGGACTGTCTGCTCAGGGAACCACTCCACTGTGTCCATCCAGTCCTTCTCCTGCATTAACTGCAGGACATTCCGTGCTGACCAGAGTCTGGTGTTCTTGTGGTCAAAGCTGGTGACGGAACTGTAACCAGCTTCATTAACACAAGGTTCACATGGAGAAGCTTCCTGACTGAGACAGAACAGTCTCACGGGGTATTTACAGGGTAGGGGCAGGAATGATGTTTCTCCTGGCTGGGCAGTGGAACCAGGGGTCACAGACTCAAAGTCCGAGGCCACCTCAGCAGGACCGAGATGAGGAGAAATTTCCTCACCCAGAGTGCGGTGAATATTTGGAATTTTCTCCACAATGTTTCTAAATTTAGAAGATATATTTAGGGGCTCAGCGATGTTCGGAACGTTGAAGGACAGTGGCGCTGAGGTTAAAGATCAACCATGTTCTGAGCGAGGGGCAGAACAACGCAATGGACCGTATCGCCACGCCTGCTCCTGTTTCTCATTTTCTAAAACACGAATTTACCTTTGCGCTTCGTTCTCCCTTGGCCTTCGGCCTGTCAGATTGCACAGGGGAGCGGTGAGAGCTCCGGAGATCCATCGGCAGCCGCTGCGGTCATTTCATGCTCTTGTTACCCATCGCTATTTATTTATATTTGCATTTGCACAGTGTCTGCACTCTGGCTGATCTTTCACTGCCGGATCTGCTATGGTTCTCAGTATGTCCGAAGGAAAATGATTCTCGGGGTTGCATGTGGTGACTTATCTGTACCCTGATAATAAAATTCACTTTTAAATTTGAGTTTCGGGGAACTTCCTTTGATTCTGAGAATCTGGAGACTGACATCTCCAGCTCCTGGCAGCAGCCCATCCTTAGACACATCCGCAGTCAATCAGCGACCACTGCTGGGAGAAGCATGCTCTCATTGGCTTAGGGGGCGGGACCACAGTCTTATTTCTCTATTTTTGAGGCAGGCCCAGTCAGTGAAATCTCTCTGAGGACACTACCACAATCCAAAAATCAATCCGGGAAACCTCTTTATTCCCTTTATCGCATAGGCTGTCTCTGGAAGGGAGACCAGGCCTGTGCACAGTGTTCCATGTACATTCTCACCAGGACCCAGATAACTTCAGAGGACATAATTATTCTTGTATTAGACCATAAGATCATTTTCCCTATCATGTCTGCTCCACCATTTCATTTTGGCTGATCCATTTTTCCTCTCTACGGCTGCAGTATCTCCTGCCACACCGTCCCACCCCGTAACCCTTCATGCCCTGACCAATCAAGAATCTATCAACCTCTGTCTTAAATATGCATAATGAATTGACCTCCACAGCTGCCTGTGGCAAGGATTTCCACAGATTCAGTTCTCTCTGCTACAGAAATTCCTCCACATCTTCATTTCAAAAGGACACACCTCTACTTTGAGGCTATGTCCTCTGGTCTTAGACATGCCCACCAGAGGAAACATCTTCTCCACGTTCACTCTATCAAGGACATTCAGCATTCAATAGGTTTCAATGAGGTCATCCCTCATTCCTCTGAATTCTAGTGAATACAGGCAGACAGCCATCAAACAATCTTCATATTGTAGCTGTGTGCTACACGCAGCGCTGAAATAACGACACGTAGCCGATGAGCTGGAGTTGCAAAAAAAGATTTATTCAAACTTCGCGGCCTCGCTTTAAAGCCTTCCTGATCCCGCCCTCCCCTGGCGGGAATACTGTAGGGGGCGCGTATTCACCGTCCCGTCCCGCTGGACGCTTTTCCCGCTTTTCCCGTTGCTGGTGAAGCAGACTTGGCGCCCTCTTTGGGACCGGCCTCAATGCCGGCGCGCACCACTTTGTGAGCCAGTTCGAGTGCGCTGGGAAGTGGGTCGCCACATAACCACCCCCCCCCCCAAGAACCGGCGATACACCCCCCAATGTCCACAGTCTGGGCCGGTCTCTGTTTGGGAGGTCTGCCTCTGCGCCGCGGTGCCTGAACCTCGACTGGCTGCGCCACGTCCACATGGGCCGATTTGAGTCGGTCCACCGTGAAAACCTCCTCTTTCCCCCCAATGTCCAGCACGAATGTGGACCCGTTGTTTCTAATCACCGTGAACGGCCCCTCGTAGGGCCGCTGCAGCGGTGCCCGATGTCCGCCCCGTCGTACAAAAACGAACTCGCAGTTTAGCAGGTCTTTGGGTACGCAGGTCGGGTTCTGTCCATGCTGCGAAGTGGGTATGGGGGCCAGGTTACCAAGCCTCTCGCGTAGTCTGCCCAGGACTGCTGCGGGTTCTTCCTCTTGCCCCCTTGGGCTGGTATGAACTCCCCTGGGACGACCAGGGGTGCGCCGTACACCAACTCGGCCGACGAGGTGTGCAGATCCTCTTTGGCGCTGTGCGGATTTCGAGCAGGTCCCAAGGACGCTCGTCCACCTAGTTAGGCCCTTTGAGGCGGGCCATGAGAGCCGACTTCAGGTGACGGTGGAAACACTCCACCAGTCTGTTCGACTGTGGGTGGTAGGCAGTTGTGTGGTGCAGCTGAGTGCCCAAAAGGCTGGCCATAGCTGACCACAGGCTGGAGGTGAATTGGGCGCCTCTGTCGGAGGTAATGTGGGCCGGTACCCCAAAGCGAGATACCCAGGTTGCAATCAGTGCCCGGGCGCAGGATTCGGAGGTGGTGTTGGTGAGCGGGACCGCCTCTGGCCATCTTGTGAACCAGTCCACGATAGTCAGGAGGTGCCGCGCTCCACGCGACACTGGCAGGGGGCCCACGATATCCACATGAATGTGGTCAAAATGCCGGCGGGTGGGGTGGAACTGCTCTGGCAGGGCTTTGGTGTGCCGCTGCACCTTGGCCGTTTGGCAGTGCATGCACGCTTTGGCCCATTCACTGACCTGCTTGCGGAGTCTGTGCCAAACGAACCTGTTGGAGACCATCCGGACGGCTGACCTGATGGAGGGGTGCGCTAAGTTGTGAATGGAGTGAAAACGCGCCGCCGCCAGGCTGCCGGGACGACGGGGCGGGGTTGGCCGGTGGTGACGTCACAGAGTAGGGTCCTCTCACCTGGGCCTACGGGGAGGTCCTGGAGCTGCAAACCGGAGACTGCAGTCCTGTAACTCGGGATCTCCTCATCTGCCTGCTGCGCCTCCGCCAGTGCATCATCGTCTACCCCCGGGACAGGGCTAGGATGTTAGGGCGGGAGTGGGCGTCCGCCACGACATTGTCCGTTCCCGAGACATGCCGAACATCCGTCGTGTATTCGGAGATGTAGGACAGATGTCGCTGCTGGCGGGACGACCAGGAATCGGATGCCTTCGTGAACGCAAAAGTAAGCGGTTTGTGGTCCGTGAACGCGTTGAAGGGCCTACCTTCCAAGAAGTACCTGAAATGCCGGATTGCCAGGTATAGCGCCAACAGTTCCCAGTCGAAAGCACGTATTTGAGCTCGGGTGGTCGCAGGTGTTTGCTGAAAAACGCCAGGGGTTGCCAGCGACCCTCGATGAATTGTTCCAGCACTCCACCGACTGCCGTGTTAGATGAGTCCACTGTCAGGGCGGTAGGGACATCCGTTCTGTGGTGCACTAGCATCGCGGCGTTTGCCAAGGCTTCTTTCGTTTTAATGAAAGCGCGGCGGACTCCTCGTCCCAGGTAATGTCCTTTCCCTTACCTGATATCAGGGCGAACAGGGGGCGCATGATTCTGGCAGCTGAAGGGAGGAAGCGGTGGTAGAAATTTACCATACCCACGAATTCCTGAAGGCCTTTGATTATGTTGGGTCGGGGGAAATGGCGGACTGCGTCTACCTTAGCGGGCAGAGGGGTTGCCCCGTCTGTAGTGATCCTGTGGCCCAGGAAGTCGATGGTGTCGAGCCCGAACTGGCATTTGGCCGGGTTGATTGCCAGGCCGTATTCACTCAGTCGAGCGTAGAGTTGACGGAAGTGGAACAGATGCTCCTGACGACTGCTGCTGGCTATGAAGATGTCGTCGAAGTAGATGAAAGCGAAGTCCAGGTCGCGTCCCAGCGCGTTCATTAACCGCTGAAACGTCAGTGCGGCATTCTTCAGGCCGAACGGCATGCGGAGGAACGCGAAAAGGCCGAACGGGGTGATGAGTGCCGTTTTGGGGACGTCGTCCGGATGCATCGGGATTTGATGGTATCCCCGGACGAGGTCCACCTTGGAGAAGATCCGTGCGCCGTGCAGGTTTGCTGCAAAATCCTGAATGTGCGGCACAGGGTAGCTGTCCGGTGTTGTAGCCTCGTTCAGCCTGCGGTAGTCGCCGCATGGTCTCCAGCCCCCTGATGCTTTGGGCATCATGTGCAGGGGGGAGGCCCATGGGCTGTCGGACCGCCGGATGATCCCCAATTCCTCCATCCTCTTGAACTCCTCCTTCGCCAGTCGGAGCTTGTCCGGGGGAAGCCTTCGAGTACGGGCGTGGACGGGTGGTCCCTGTGTCGGGATGTGGTGCTGTACGCCGTGTCTGGGCATGGCTGCCGTGAACTGCGGCGCCAGAACCGATGGGAAATCCGCCAGGACTCTGGTGAAGTAGTTGTCGGACAGCGTGATGGAGTCTAAGTGTGGGGCCGGCAACTGGGCCTCACCCAGGGAGAACGTTTGAAAGGTCTCGGCGTGGACCAGTCTCTTCCCTTGCAGGTTGACCAGTAGGCTGTGAGCCCGCAAAAAATCCGCGCCCAGGAGCGGTTGGGCTACGGCGGCCAGTGTGAAGTCACACGTGAACTGGCTGGAGCCAAACTGTAGCCGCACAGTACGGGTGCCGTAGGTCGTTACTGTGCTGCCGTTCGCGGCCCTCCGGGTGGGATCCGGTGCCCTGTTCCGGGTGTCTTAACTCGTCGGAGGTAAGACGCTGATCTCGGCTCCGGTGTCGACCAAAAAGGGTGTCCCGACCGCTTGTCCCAGACATACAGGAGGCTGTCCCGATGGCCAGCCGCCGTAGCCATCAGTGGCGGCTGGCCCTGGCGGTTCCCGGGAACTTCTGCGCCCCACCGCTGGTGGTAGAAGCACCATTGTTCGTTGGTCTCCTCACCCCTGCCTCTGGGGTTAGTGGGCTCTCCGGCCGGGCCTGGTCTGGTCTGCTGCTGGGAGCGTGGCCTGATGATCTGTGCGACAGACGCCCCACTCTCCTTCTTGGCTTTCCACAGCACGTCCGCCCGGGCCGCCACCTTCCGGGCGTCGCTGAAATCCGCGTCGGACAGCAGCAGGCGTATGTCCTCGGGCAGCTGCTCCAAGAACGCCTGCTCAAACAAGAGGCAGGGCTTGTGTCCCTCGGCCAGGGACAGCATCTCGTTCATCAAAGCCGATGGCGGCCTGTCCCCCAAACCATCCAGGGGCAGTAAGCGGCAGCTCGCTCGCGCCGTGAGAGTCCGAAAGTCCTTATGAGCAAGGCTTTGAATTCTGTGTATTTGCCGTCCTCCGGGGGCGACTGTATGAATCCTCAACCTGGGCGGCTGTCTCCTGGTCGAGGGAGCTCACCACGTAGTAGTAACGTATTGCATCCGAGGTTATCTGCCGAATGTGGAATTGGGCTTCATCTTGCTGGAACCATAGGTGAGATCGCAGCGTCCAGAAGCTTGGCAGTTTTAACGAAACTGCATGAACAGTTGCGGTGTCGTTCATCTCCGGTCCAAATATCGTTTGGGCCGTCGGGGTCACCAATTGTAGCGGTGTGCTACACGCAGCGCTGAAATAACGACGCGTAGTTGGTGAGCTGCAGTTGCGAAAGAGGTTTATTCAAACTTCGCGGCCTCGCTTTAAAGCCTTCCTGATCCCGCCCTCCCCGGTCGGGAATACTGTAGGGGGCGCGTATTCACAGTCCCATCCCGTGCGCGGGCTTTTCCGCTTGCTGGTGAAGCAGGCTTGGCGCCCTCTTTGGGACCGGGCTCAATGCCGGCGCGCGCCACTTTGTGAGCCGGTTCGAGTGCGCTGGGAAGTGGGTCGCCACAATATGACAAGCCGTTTAATCCTGCAAATCATTTTCATGAACTGTCTTTGAACCCTTTCCAGTTTCAGCACATCCTTTCCAAGATAAGAAGCCCCAAACTGCTCTCAATACTCCGTGAGGCCCCACCAGTGCTTTATAAACACTCAGCATTGCATGCTTGCGTTTATATTCTTGTCCTTTTCAAATGAATGCTGACATCGCATTTGCCTTCCTCAGCACAGACTCCTGCAAATTAACCTTTAGGGAATCCTGCACAAGGATTCCCAAATCCCTTTCTATCTCAGTATTTGCATTTTCTCTCCATTTAGAAAATAGTCAACCCTTTTATTTCTGAAACCAAAGTGCAAGACCATACACTTCCGGACACTGCACGCCACCCACCACTTCATTGCTCATTCTCCTAATCCGTCTGAAGTGCTTATGTAGCCCCCACTCATTTCCTCTACACTTCCTGCCCCACCACTTATCTTCATATCATCTGAAAACGTTACTACAAAGCCATCAAATCTATCATTCATATCTTTCCTATAATACCATGGTCTTGTCTCGTAACTTGTTAAGCAGCCTCACGTGTGACACTTTGTCAACACATTAGCTGATTCTCCTTTGTCTATTCTGCTTGCTATTTCTTCAAAGTGCTCCAGCAAATTTGGCAGGCAAGATTTTATCTTGAGGAAACCATGTTGACTGCATCCTATTTTATCATGTGCCTCCAAGTACCTTACCAGTCAACTCCAAAATCTTCCCAGCTACCGAGGTCAGATTAAATAGCCTATTTAATTTTCTTTCTTCTGCCTTTCTTCCTTCTTGAAGAGTGATGTGACATTTACAATGTTTATGTCTTCGGGGACCATTCCAGCTGGAAACATGCTTTGTGTCTGAAGTGTTGTAACTCAGTGAAATCCTCTGGAACCAGGGTGCTGAGAACACGCCAGCATTTTGTTCTCCAACTGCATTGATTGTGCGAGGGATTCACTACGCCTGACATCCAACCTTGAGAAGCACTACCGAGTTCACACTGTGGAGAGCCCAATCACCTGCTCACAATGCGAGAAGGGGTTTACAGAGGCATCAGAAAGTTCGCACTGGAGAGAGACCGTACACCTATTCCATCTGAGGGAAAGGATTCAGTGGATCATTTGACCCACTGGCACACCAGTCAATTCACAGCAGTGCTTTCTATAATTGACTATGCTCTTCAAGCATCAATTTAGCTTTGCTCGTTTTGTCCCAATAACATTAAATGTTCATAGTTTTTAAAGGCTTCAGAGAATGAACATATTTTATCATTTACAGCTTTGACTTGATATTTTCAGATCTATTCTCTAACTTTTAGTAAATTTGTGACAAGGTGCATTTTTACCTGACTGCATTGTTTTCAGTTTAATAAACAACAATTGAGTTTGGTTACTACTTCGTTCTCCACTGCCTGATAACATACAAGTAGAAATACAAATTCAAAGCACGAGTGAGGTACTTGTGTCTTCTCTGCAGTTATTAACATTAAGGGTGATCCAGATTTGGCCTCAGTTTTCCATTTCCCATGGCTCTGTTGCTTATTATGAATGTAATTTTGGCTTAAATTTATTCAAATACTGCTTTGAACATCCTTGAAGGAAGTAAGTTCCAAGGGCTAACAACTCTCTGAAAGAGAAAAAATGTTGTTTAATTTGTTTCACATGAATAACGCTCATAAAGTAGCCTGAGTTATGGGATATAATGTATTTCCATATTTACTCTGTCATCTCCTCTTGCTCTTCTAAATCCAAAAGATACAAGCCTGGATTGTCCAGCATTCCCCAGAAGACAATCTACATATTCAATTCAATGTCCCAGTAAACCAACTCTCAAACTACTCCGAACAAAAAGAAACAAATGCAGTACACAGAAATGATGCAAGGAAGATGAGCTTTATTTGTCACAAGTACATCGGAACATTGATTGACAGTGAAACGCGTTGTTTGAGTCAATGACCAACACAGCCCGTCGATGAGCTGTGGGCACCGAACCAGTGCTGCCATGCTTCCAACGCCAACATAACATGCCCACAACTTACTAATCCGAACCCATTTGTCTTTTGGAATGTGGGAGGAGACCGAGTCATCCAGAGGAAACCCACGTCCTCAGGGGGAGAACAGCGGCATGAATTGAGATCCAGTCTTCCGATTGCGGGAGCTGTGAAGTGTAAAGTTAACTGTGATATTACCATGCTCCCCGGGATTGCATCCTTCTCTTTGGCAATCATCTCAAACAAAAGCAAGGTATTCTTAAACACCGGTAATCCAATTAAAGTTTCAGAATGGATATCATCCTGTTGCTAAGAAGCTTATTTTGCCCCTTGCGATGTGTGTTTTTTTTTGCAGAAACCTTAACTCATGCCTTGCTTATCACTGAGTTTGACTGTCCCAAAACATACCTGAGTGGACATTGTTCTTTCATCTTGTCTGAATGAACATCAACGAGCTCACACTGGGGAGAAGCTGTTCACCTGTTCAGACTGAGGGAAGGGATTCAAACACTTTTCCAGTCAAATGAACCAGTGAGTTGACACTGGAGAGAGGCCAATCACCTGCTCTATTTGTTGGAAGGCATTCATTCAATTGACCTGTTCTATTTGTTGGAAGGCATTTATTCAATCATCCCAGCTACTGACACACCAGTCAGTTCACACTGGGGAGAGGCTGCTCACCAGATCTGAATGTGGGAAGAGATTCACTCAGTCATCTGACCTTGTTGTGCACAACCTAATTCCCACTGGGAAAGCATTTTAAATACGCTGCATGCTGGATATTTCTTCATCACAGTTGCTGAATCCAGAGGAATGTTCAAAATTGACTGTTGGTGCCAAAGTCGGCAAATATTGCTGTGGTTCATCAAACCCAGCAACTTATTTCAACTTATTTGCCAGTGTGAGCTCGGTAGTGCCTCACAAGTGTGGATGACTGAGTGAATCCTGTCCCACAGTCTGAGCAGGTGAATGGTCTCTCCCCAGTGTGAACTGACTGGTGTACCGATATTGCTGAGATGATCGAGTGAATCCCTTCTCACAAGTAGAACAGGTGAGCAGTTTCTCTCCGGTGTAAACTCACTGGAGTCGCTGTATGCTGGATGACAGATTAAATTCCTTACACAGTTGGAGCAGGTGAATGGTGTCTGCCAGTGTGAACTCGCTGGTGAGTCAGCAGATCAGATGACAGATTGAATCACAGCAGTCCGCCAGAGACAAGGGATGATATCTTCATTCTGTCAGAGACTGAGTGTGAGAATAAACCACTCTGACCCATTGATGGTCTCATCCCCAGTCTCTGCTCCTAGTCGCTCTGACTGAAGGTCTCACACCAGGTCTCTCTGTCTGTAATTCACATCCCCAGTCACTACTGGTCGAAAGGTCACACTCAGTATCTCCTGGACTGATGTCCTCACACCCGCTCTTTCCTGCTCTCCATCTTCCTCTGGTGCTTCCCTCCCCCTTTCCTTCTCCCTAGGCCTCCCGTCCCATGATCCTTTCCCTTCTCCAGCTCTGTATCCCTTTTGCCAATCAACTTTCCAGCTCTTACCTTCATCTCTCCCCCGTCTGTCTTCTCCTATCATTTTGGATCTCCACCTCCCCCACCCACTTTCAAATCTCTTACTATCTTTTCTTTCAGTTAGTCCTGATGAAGGGTCTCGGCTCAAAACGTCGACAGTGCTTCTCCCTGTAGATGCTGCCTGGCTTGCTGTGTTCCACCAGCATTTTGTGTGTGTTGCTTGAATTTCCAGCATCTGCAGATTTCCTTGTGATAGCCACTTGTCATCTGGGTTAATAATTTGCTTGAGAATGTGCAGGGTACGGATAGTAAGTTTGCAGCAAGTTAAGTTCAAGCAATTGTTTTTTCTGAAAGATAGTAAGTATAAACACTCCCCGCTGTTTCCCTCTCCTTACTCGACCACCCCCTTCCCTTACTGTTTTCCCTCTCTGCCCTGCATTGGACTGGGTTAAAGGTGAAGGGTGAAATATTTTCAGAGGAATCTGAAGGGGAATTTTTCGCTCAGAGGTTGGTGAGAGTGTGGAATGAGCTGTCAGCGGGTGGTGGATGTGGTCTTCATTTTGTCACTAAATTGAAATTTAGGTGATGACATGGATGGGAGGTGTATGCAGGCTCTAATGCAGTTAGTTGGAACTAGGCAGTAAAAAGAAAAAGAGGTTAGCATTGACTAGAAGGGCCGAATGAAGGCAACAGCCGATACGACCTCTTAACCAACCTACCAACTTGCAAAAAAACATTGAGGGATCTTTGGATGTGGATCCCATCATCCTTCTCTTCCTCTACACTGATAATAATCCTACCATTAACTCTGTACACTGTCTTCAAGGTGAACGAGTACATACCTTTCCAGGTTGCACTCCACCTGTCACTTCTCAACCTGTTCTGCATCCTGTCAATGTCCTGTTGTAACCTACGGCAATCTTCCACATGATGTGCAAATCCACCAACCTCCGTGTCATTTGCCAGCTTCCTAATTCCACCCTCCATTTCCTCGTTCAACTCATTTATAAAAATCACAAAAAAGTATAGGGTCCCGGAACAGATTTCTGCAGAACACCACTGATCACCACCCTCCAGCAAGATGATGCTGTGTGTATAATTATCCTGTACATTCTATGGGCAAAAGCTAATTCTGAGTCCAGCACCCATAATTCACAGAAGACTATGCCTACTGAATTTCTGAACGACACAGCCATTAACACCATATCAAACTCTCTATTTTTATCATATGCATTGTCACAACACCGAATTCAAACAGGATCTGGAAGCATGACTTGCCGCTCACAAAGCCTTGCTGGCTCTCCCTAATATGGGTATGCTGTGCAGGTTGACTCTATGGTTAAGAAGGCATACGGTTCATTGGCCTTCATCAATCGTGGGATTGAGTTTAGACGCCAAGAGGTAATGTTGCAGCTATATAGGACCCTGGTCAGACTCCACTTGGAGTACGGTGCTCAGTTCTGGTCACTTCACTACAGGAAGGACGTGGAAACCATAGAAAGGGTGCAGAGGAGATTTACAAGAATGTTGTCTGGATTAGGAGCATGCCTTATGAGAATAGGTTGAGTGTACTCGGCCTTTTCTCCTTGGAGCGACGGAGGTTGAGAGATGACTTGATAGAGAGACTTTGATCGTGTGGATAGTCAGCTTTTTCCTGGGGCTGAAATGGTTAGCATCAGAGGGCGCAGTTTTAAGCTGCTCAGAAGTAGGTACAGAGGAGATATCAGGAGTACGTTTTTTTATAACCTGGAGCGTGGTGAGTGTGTGGAATGGGCTGCCGGCGATGGTGGTGGAGGTGAATACGATAGGGTTTTTCAAGAGACTCCTGGATAGGTATGTGGAGCTAAGAAGCATAGAAACTTAGAAACATAGAAAATAGGTGCAGGAGTAGGCCTTTCGGCCCTTCGAGCCTGCACCGCCGATCAGAATGAACATGGCTGATCATCCAACTCAGAACCCTGTACCTGCTTTCTCTCCATACCCCCGGATCCCTTTATCCAGAAGGGCCATATCTAACTTCCTCTTAAATATAGCCAATGAACCGGCCTCAACTGTTTCCTGTGGCAGAGAATTCCACAGATTCACCACTCTTTCTGTGAAGAAGTTTTTCCTCAGCTCGGACCTAAAAGGCTTCCCCTTTATCCTTAAACTGTGACCCCTCATTCTGGACTTCCCCAACATCAGAAACAATCTTCCTGCATCTAGCCTGTCCAATCCCTTTAGAATTTTCTATGTTTCAATAAGATCCCCCCCCCCCCCCCAATCTTCTAAATTCCAGTGAGTATAAGCCTAGTCGATCCAGTCTTTCTTCATATGAAAGTCCTGCCATCCCAGGTATCAATCTGGTGAGCCTTCTCTGTACTCCCTCTATGGCAAGAATGTCTTTCCTCAGATTAGGGGACCAAAACTGCACACAATATTCTAGGTGCGGTCTCACCAAGGCCTTGTAAAACTGCAGTAGAACCTCCCTGCTCCTGTACTCAAATCCTTTTGCTATGAATGCCAACATACCATTCGCCTTTTTCACCGCCTGCTGTACCTGCATGCCCACCTTCAATGACTGGTGTACAATGACACCTAGGTCTCGTTGCACCTCCCCTTTTCCTAATTGCCACCGTTCAGATAATAATCTCTTTTCCTGTTCTTGCAACCAGTGGATAACCTCACATTTATCCAAATTAAATTACATCTGCCATGAATTTGCCCACTCACCTAACCTATTCAAGTCACCCTGCATCCTCTTAGCATCCTCCTCACAGCTAACACCAGCCGCCCAGCTTCGTGTCATCCGCAAACTTGGAGATGCTGCATTTAATTCCCTCGTCTAAATCATTAATATATATTGTAAACAACTGGGGTCCCAGCACTGAGCCTTGCGGTACCCCACTAGTCACTGCCTGCCATTCTGAAAAGGTCCCGTTTACTCCCAGTCTTTGCTTCCTGTCTGCCAATCAATACTCTATCCACATCAATACCATATCCCCAATACCGTGCGCTGTAAGTTTGCACACTAATTTCCCGTGTGGGACCTTGTCAAAAGCCTTTTGAAAATTCAAATATACCACATCCACTTGTTGTCCCCTATCCACTCTACTAGTCACATCTTCAAAAAATTCTTTAAGATTCGTCAGACATGATTTTCCTTTCACATATCCATGCTGACTTTGTCCGATGATTTCACCTCTTTCCAAATGTGCTGTTATCACATCTTTGATAACCGTCTCTAGCATTTTCCCCACCACCGATGTCAGACTAAAAGTAGAGGGCTGTGAGTAACCCTAGGTAATTTCTAAGGTAAGGTCATGTTCAGCACAGCTTTGGGGGCCGAAGGGCCTATATTATGCTGTAGATTTTCTATATTTCTCCAAATTCTTGAAAATCCTGTCTCAAAGAATCTTCTCCAAGTGTTTCCCACTCTGGACTATAAATTACAGAGTTATCCCCACTCCCTCTCGTGATCCTCCACGCTCCTGCACACTGACACTCATTCTGTGGCCAGTGACAAGGCAGAGATCATCGCCAAGGGAGCGGCAATCCGTTCCCTCGCTTCCCGCAGTAGCCTGGGATGTATCCTAACGACAGAAGAGAACAAAGCTATCCCAATGCTCTTCAAAATGCCCAGCACAGTCTCTCTCTTCAGCTTAACATATTCCAGCACATCAACACATTTAATACCCTCACAAACATCAAGAAGCTCTCACTGGTGAATAATGAAGTAAAGTCTTCATTAAGGACCTGCCCCACCTCCCTGACTCCAGGTGCATGTTCCATCTTCTATTCCTGATCGGTCCTACCCTCACTCTAGTCATCCTCATCTTCTTCTTCATCACATAAATCTAGAGTGCCTTAATCCTCCTTGCTAAATGCTTCTAATGACAATTCGAGCTCTCTTAATTCCATTCTTCAATTTGTCTCTGGCTAACTTGTAACTCTCTGCAGCCCTATCTGATCCTTGCTTCAAAACCTTAAATCAGTGCTTGTTTTTCTTACTCTTGACGAGATGTTCCACGACTCTTGTCAACCATGGTTCCACCATCACCCTCCCATCATAACCCTGAACCCATCCAGAACCCCATGCAAGAGCTGCCTAAAGTACCTCCACCTTTCCGTGGTGCATTTCCCAGAGGACACCTGCTCCTGCTTTCCAGCCATATAGCTTCATAATTCCACTCCTCACAACTGGTTATTTTAGGAACTGAAACAAAGCTGTGGGGAGGTAGTGAGTCTGAATGATTCGAGGAGTGACACGGGCTGTAGGGGGCTAGTGGGACATCAAGTTTAATTTGGACGCTGGCACGGGCAGTGAGGAGAGAGAGAGAGACAATGCAATTAGTTTGGGGTCTGTCGTAGGCCTGCGGGAAGAGAATGGGGCTGCGGGATTAGTCGAGGGACTGCCACGGGCTGAGAGGGGGAGAGTGGGACAGTGTGATTAGTCCGGGGACTGCCACGGACTCAGGGGGGAGAGTGGGACAGTGTGATTAATCTAGGGACTGCCACAGGCTGTGGAGGGAGAGTGGGACACTCTGATTAGGCCGGGGACAGTCAAGGGTTGAGGGGGGGAGAGTGGGACAGTGTGATTAGTCCGGGAACAGTCACGGGCTGAGGGGGGAGAGTGGGACAGTGTGATTAGTCCGGGGACAGTCACGGGCTGAGGGGGGAGAGTGGGACAGTGTGATTAGTCCGGGGACAGTCACGGGCTGAGGGGGGAGAGTGGGACAGTGTGATTAGTCCGGGGACAGTCAAGGGCTGAGGGGGAGAGTGGGACAGTGTGATTAGTCCGGGGACAGTCAAGGGCTGAGGGGGAGAGTGGGACAGTGCGATTAGTCCGGGGACAGTCAAGGGCTGAGGAGGGAGAGTGGGACAGTGTGATTATTCCGGGGACAGTCACGGGCTGAAGGGGGAGAGTGGGACAGTGTGATTATTCCGGGGACAGTCACGGGCTGAGGGGGGAGAGTGGGACAGTGTGATTATTCCGGGGACAGTCTCGGGCTGAGGGGGGAGAGTGGGACAGTGTGATTATTCCGGGGACAGTCTCGGGCTGAGGGGGGAGAGTGGGACAGTGTGATTAGTCCGGGGACAGTCACGGGCTGAGGGGGGAGAGTGGGACAGTGTGATTAGATAGGGGACAGTCACGGGCTGAGGGGGGAGAGTGGGACAGTGTGATTAGTCCGGGGACAGTCACGGGCTGAGGGGGGAGAGTGGGACAGTGTGATTAGTCCGGGGACAGTCACGGGCTGAGGGGGGAGAGTGGGACAGTGTGATTAGTCCGGGGACAGTCAAGGGCTGAGGGGGAGAGTGGGACAGTGCGATTAGTCCGGGGACAGTCAAGGGCTGAGGAGGGAGAGTGGGACAGTGTGATTATTCCGGGGACAGTCACGGGCTGAAGGGGGAGAGTGGGACAGTGTGATTATTCCGGGGACAGTCACGGGCTGAGGGGGGAGAGTGGGACAGTGTGATTATTCCGGGGACAGTCTCGGGCTGAGGAGGGAGAGTGGGACAGTGTGATTATTCCGGGGACAGTCTCGGGCTGAGGGGGGAGAGTGGGACAGTGTGATTAGTCCGGGGACAGTCACGGGCTGAGGGGGGAGAGTGGGACAGTGTGATTAGATAGGGGACAGTCACGGGCTGAGGGGGGAGAGTGGGACAGTGTGATTAGTCCGGGGACAGTCACGGGCTGAGGGGGGAGAGTGGGACAGTGTGATTAGTCCGGGGACAGTCACGGGCTGAGGGGGGAGAGTGGGACAGTGTGATTAGTCCGGGGACAGTCACGGGCTGAGGGGGGAGAGTGGGACAGTGTGATTAGTCCGGGGACAGTCACGGGCTGAGGGGGGAGAGTGGGACAGTGTGATTAGATAGGGGACAGTCTCGGGCTGAGGGGGGAGAGTGGGACAGTGTGATTAGTCCGGGGACAGTCACGGGCTGAGGGGGGAGAGTGGGACAGTGTGATTAGTCCGGGGACAGTCACGGGCTGAGGGGGGAGAGTGGGACAGTGTGATTAGTCCGGGGACAGTCACGGGCTGAGGGGGGAGAGTGGGACAGTGTGATTAGATAGGGGACAGTCTCGGGCTGAGGGGGGAGAGTGGGACAGTGTGATTAGTCCGGGGACAGTCAAGGGTTGAGGGGGGAGAGTGGGACAGTGTGATTAGATAGGGGACAGTCTCGGGCTGAGGGGGGAGAGTGGGACAGTGTGATTAGTCCGGGGACAGTCAAGGGTTGAGGGGGGAGAGTGGGACAGTGTGATTAGTCCGGGGACAGTCACAGGCTGAGGGGGGAGAGTGGGACAGTGTGATTAGATAGGGGACAGTCTCGGGCTGAGGGGGGAGAGTGGGACAGTGTGATTAGTCCCGGGACAGTCACGGGCTGAGGGGGGAGAGTGGGACAGTGTGATTAGTCCGGGGACAGTCACGGGCTGAGGGGGGAGAGTGGGACAGTGTGATTATTCCGGGGACAGTCTCGGGCTGAGGGGGGAGAGTGGGACAGTGTGATTAGTCCGGGGACAGTCACGGGCTGAGGGGGGAGAGTGGGACAGTGTGATTAGATAGGGGACAGTCACGGGTTGAGGGGGGAGAGTGGGACAGTGTGATTAGTCCGGGGACAGTCACGGGCTGAGGGGGGAGAGTGGGACAATGTGATTATTCCGGGGACAGTCTCGGGCTGAGGGGGGAGATTGGGACAGTGTGATTAGTCCGGGAACAGTAAAGGGTTGAGGGGGGAAGAGTGGGACAGTGTGATTAGGCCGGGGACAGTCACGGGCTGTGGGGGGAGAGTGGGACAGTGTGATGAGATAGAGGACAGTCACGGGCTGAGGGGGGATTGGGACAGTGTGATTAGTCCGGGAACAGTCAAGGGTTGAGGGGGGAGAGTGGGACAGTGTGAATAGATAGGGGACAGTCACGGGCTGTGGGGGGAGAGTGGGACAGTGTGATTAGATAGGGGACAGTCACGGGCTGAGGGGGGAGAGTGGGACAGTGTGATTAGGCCGGGGACAGTCACGGGCTGAGGGGGGAGAGTGGGACAGTGTGATTAGATAGGGGACAGTCACGGGCTGAGGGGGGAGAGTGGGACAATGTGATTATTCCGGGGACAGTCTCGGGCTGAGGGGGGAGAGTGGGACAGTGTGATTAGTCTAGGGACTGCCACGGGCTGAGGGGGGCAGTGGGACAGTGTGATTATTCCGGGGACAGTCAGGGGTTGAGGGGGGAGAGTGGGACAGTGTGATTAGTCCGGGGACAGTCAAGGGTTGAGGGGGGAGAGTGGGACAGTGTGATTAGTCCGGGGACAGTCTCGGGCTGAGTGGGGAGAGTGGGACAGTGTGATTAGTCCGAGGACAGTCACGGGCTGAGGGGGCAGAGTGGGACAGTGTGATTAGTCCGGGGACAGTCACGGGATGAGGGGGGAGAGTGGGACAGTGTGATTAGTCCGGGGACAGTCACGGGATGAGGGGGGAGAGTGGGACAGTGTGATTAGTCCGAGGACAGTCACGGGCTGAGGGGGGAGAGTGGGACAGTGTGATTAGTCCGGGGACAGTCACGGGCTGAGGGGGGAGAGTGGGACAGTGTGATTATTCCGGGGACAGTCACGGGCTGAGGGGTCAGAGTGGGACAGTGTGATTATTCCGGGGGCAGTCAAGGGCTGAGTGGGGAGAATGGGACAGTGTGATTATTCCGGGGACAGTCTCTGGCTGAGGGGGGAGATTGGGACAGTGTGATTAGTCGAGGGACAGTCAAGGGCTGAGGGGGAGAGTGGGACAGTGTGATTAGTCCGGGGACAGCCAAGGGTTGAGGGGGGAGAGTGGGACTGTGTGATTATTCCGGGGACAGTCACGGGCTGAGGGGGGAGAGTCGGACAGTGTGATTAGTCCGGGGACAGCCAAGGGTTGAGGGGGGAGAGTGGGACTGTGTGATTATTCCGGGGACAGTCACGGGCTGAGGGGGGAGAGTGGGACAGTGTGATTAGTCCGGGGACAGTCAAGGGTTGAGAGGGGGAGTGTGGGACAGTGTGATTAGTCCGAGGACAGTCACGGGCTGAGGGGGGAGAGTGGGACAGTGTGATTAGTCCGGGGACAGTCAAGGGTTGAGGGGGGAGAGTGGGACAGTGTGATTAGATAGGGGACAGTCAAGGGTTGAGGGGGGAGAGTGGGACAATGTGATTAGATAGGGGACAGTGAAGGGTTGAGGGGAGAGAGTGGGACAGTGTGATTAGTCCGGGGACAGTCACGGGCTGAGGGGGGAGAGTGGGACAGTGTGATTATTCCGGGGACAGTCACGGTCTGAGGGGTCAGAGTGGGACAGTGTGATTATTCCGGAGACAGTCTCGGGCTGAGGGGGGAGAGTGGGACAGTGTGATTATTCCGGAGACAGTCTCGGGCTGAGGGGGGAGAGTGGGACAGTGTGATTATTCAGGAGACAGTCACCGGCTGAGGGGGGAGAGTGGGACAGTGTGATTATTCCGGGGACAGTCACGGGCTGAGGGGGAGAGTGGGACAGTGTGATTACTCCGGGGACAGTCTCGGGCTGAGGGGGGAGAGTGGGACAGTGTGATTATTCCGGAGACAGTCTCGGGCTGAGGGGGGAGAGTGGGACAGTGTGATTATTCCGGGGACAGTCACGGGCTGAGGGGTCAGAGTGGGACAGTGTGATTAGATAGGGGCTGTCACGGGCTGAGTGGGGAGAATGGGACAGTGTGATTATTCCGGGGACAGTCTCGGGCTGAGGGGGGAGAGTGGGACAGTGTGATTATTCCGGGGACAGTCTCGGGCTTAGGTGGGAGAGTGGGACAGTGTGATTAGTCCGGGGACAGTCAAGGGCTGAGGGGGAGAGTGGGACAGTGTGATTAGTCCGGGGACAGTCAAGGGCTGAGGGGGGAGAGTGGGACAGTGTGATTAGATAGGGGACAGTCAAGGGCTGAGCGGGGAGAGTGGGACAGTGTGATTAGTCCGGGGACAGTCACGGGCTGAGGGGGGAGAGTGGGACAGTGTGATTAGTCCGGGGACAGTCACGGGCTGAGGGGGGATAGTGGGACAGTGTGATTAGTCCTGGGACAGTCACGGGATGAGGGGGGAGAGTGGGACAGTGTGATTATTCCGGGGACAGTCAAGGGCTGAGTTGGGAGAACGGGACAGTGTGATTAGTCCGGGGACAGTCTCGGGCTGAGGGGGGAGATTGGGACATTGTGATTATTCCGGGGACAGTCTCGGGCTGAGGGGGGAGATTGGGACAGTGTGATTAGTCCGGGGACAGTCTCGGGCTGAGTGGGGAGAGTGGGACAGTGTAATTAGTCCGGGGACAGTCACGGGATGAGGGGGAGAGTGGGACAGTGTGAATAGATAGGGGACAGTCACGGGCTGTGGGGGGAGAGTGGGACAGTGTGATTAGATAGGGGACAGTCACGGGCTGAGGGGGGAGAGTGGGACAGTGTGATTAGGCCGGGGACAGTCACGGGCTGAGGGGGGAGAGTGGGACAGTGTGATTAGATAGGGGACAGTCACGGGCTGAGGGGGGAGAGTGGGACAATGTGATTATTCCGGGGACAGTCTCGGGCTGAGGGGGGAGAGTGGGACAGTGTGATTAGTCTAGGGACTGCCACGGGCTGAGGGGGGCAGTGGGACAGTGTGATTATTCCGGGGACAGTCAGGGGTTGAGGGGGGAGAGTGGGACAGTGTGATTAGTCCGGGGACAGTCAAGGGTTGAGGGGGGAGAGTGGGACAGTGTGATTAGTCCGGGGACAGTCTCGGGCTGAGTGGGGAGAGTGGGACAGTGTGATTAGTCCGAGGACAGTCACGGGCTGAGGGGGCAGAGTGGGACAGTGTGATTAGTCCGGGGACAGTCACGGGATGAGGGGGGAGAGTGGGACAGTGTGATTAGTCCGGGGACAGTCACGGGATGAGGGGGGAGAGTGGGACAGTGTGATTAGTCCGAGGACAGTCACGGGCTGAGGGGGGAGAGTGGGACAGTGTGATTAGTCCGGGGACAGTCACGGGCTGAGGGGGGAGAGTGGGACAGTGTGATTATTCCGGGGACAGTCACGGGCTGAGGGGTCAGAGTGGGACAGTGTGATTATTCCGGGGGCAGTCAAGGGCTGAGTGGGGAGAATGGGACAGTGTGATTATTCCGGGGACAGTCTCTGGCTGAGGGGGGAGATTGGGACAGTGTGATTAGTCGAGGGACAGTCAAGGGCTGAGGGGGAGAGTGGGACAGTGTGATTAGTCCGGGGACAGCCAAGGGTTGAGGGGGGAGAGTGGGACTGTGTGATTATTCCGGGGACAGTCACGGGCTGAGGGGGGAGAGTCGGACAGTGTGATTAGTCCGGGGACAGCCAAGGGTTGAGGGGGGAGAGTGGGACTGTGTGATTATTCCGGGGACAGTCACGGGCTGAGGGGGGAGAGTGGGACAGTGTGATTAGTCCGGGGACAGTCAAGGGTTGAGAGGGGGAGTGTGGGACAGTGTGATTAGTCCGAGGACAGTCACGGGCTGAGGGGGGAGAGTGGGACAGTGTGATTAGTCCGGGGACAGTCAAGGGTTGAGGGGGGAGAGTGGGACAGTGTGATTAGATAGGGGACAGTCAAGGGTTGAGGGGGGAGAGTGGGACAATGTGATTAGATAGGGGACAGTGAAGGGTTGAGGGGAGAGAGTGGGACAGTGTGATTAGTCCGGGGACAGTCACGGGCTGAGGGGGGAGAGTGGGACAGTGTGATTATTCCGGGGACAGTCACGGTCTGAGGGGTCAGAGTGGGACAGTGTGATTATTCCGGAGACAGTCTCGGGCTGAGGGGGGAGAGTGGGACAGTGTGATTATTCCGGAGACAGTCTCGGGCTGAGGGGGGAGAGTGGGACAGTGTGATTATTCAGGAGACAGTCACCGGCTGAGGGGGGAGAGTGGGACAGTGTGATTATTCCGGGGACAGTCACGGGCTGAGGGGGAGAGTGGGACAGTGTGATTACTCCGGGGACAGTCTCGGGCTGAGGGGGGAGAGTGGGACAGTGTGATTATTCCGGAGACAGTCTCGGGCTGAGGGGGGAGAGTGGGACAGTGTGATTATTCCGGGGACAGTCACGGGCTGAGGGGTCAGAGTGGGACAGTGTGATTAGATAGGGGCTGTCACGGGCTGAGTGGGGAGAATGGGACAGTGTGATTATTCCGGGGACAGTCTCGGGCTGAGGGGGGAGAGTGGGACAGTGTGATTATTCCGGGGACAGTCTCGGGCTTAGGTGGGAGAGTGGGACAGTGTGATTAGTCCGGGGACAGTCAAGGGCTGAGGGGGAGAGTGGGACAGTGTGATTAGTCCGGGGACAGTCAAGGGCTGAGGGGGGAGAGTGGGACAGTGTGATTAGATAGGGGACAGTCAAGGGCTGAGCGGGGAGAGTGGGACAGTGTGATTAGTCCGGGGACAGTCACGGGCTGAGGGGGGAGAGTGGGACAGTGTGATTAGTCCGGGGACAGTCACGGGCTGAGGGGGGATAGTGGGACAGTGTGATTAGTCCTGGGACAGTCACGGGATGAGGGGGGAGAGTGGGACAGTGTGATTATTCCGGGGACAGTCAAGGGCTGAGTTGGGAGAACGGGACAGTGTGATTAGTCCGGGGACAGTCTCGGGCTGAGGGGGGAGATTGGGACATTGTGATTATTCCGGGGACAGTCTCGGGCTGAGGGGGGAGATTGGGACAGTGTGATTAGTCCGGGGACAGTCTCGGGCTGAGTGGGGAGAGTGGGACAGTGTAATTAGTCCGGGGACAGTCACGGGATGAGGGGGAGAGTGGGACAGTGTGATTAGTCCGGGGACAGTCACGGGCTGAGGGGGCAGAGTGGGACAGTGTGATTAGTCCGGGGACAGTCACGGGATGAGGGGGGAGAGTGGGACAGTGTGATTAGTCCGGGGACAGTCACGGGATGAGGGGGGAGAGTGGGACAGTGTGATTAGTCCGGGGACAGTCACGGGATGAGGGGGGAGAGTGGGACAGTGTGATTAGTCCGAGGACAGTCACGGGCTGAGGGGGGAGAGTGGGACAGTGTGATTAGTCCGGGGACAGTCACGGGCTGAGGGGGGAGAGTGGGACAGTGTGATTATTCCGGGGACAGTCACGGGCTGAGGGGTCAGAGTGGGACAGTGTGATTATTCCGGGGACAGTCAAGGGCTGAGTGGGGAGAATGGGACAGTGTGATTATTCCGGGGACAGTCTCGGGCTGAGGGGGGAGATTGGGACAGTGTGATTAGTCCGGGGACAGTCAAGGGCTGAGGGGGAGAGTGGGACAGTGTGATTAGTCCGGGGACAGACACGGGCTGAGGGGGGAGAGTGGGACACTGTGATTAGTCCGGGGGCAGTCACGGGCTGAGGGGGGAGAGTGGGACAGTGTGATTATTCCGGGGACAGTCTCGGGCTGAGGGGGGAGAGAGGGACAGTGTGATTAGTCCGGGGACAGTCAAGGGCTGAGGGGGGAGAGAGGGACAGTGTGATTAGTCCAGGGACAGTCAAGGGCTGAGGGGTGAGAGAGGGACAGTGTGATTAGTCCGGGGACAGTCACAGGCTGAGGGGCGAGAGTGGGACAGTGTGATTAGTCCGGGGACAGTCAAGGGTTGAGAGGGGGAGTGTGGGACAGTGTGATTAGTCCGAGGACAGTCACGGGCTGAGGGGGGAGAGTGGGACAGTGTGATTACTCTGGGGACAGTCACGGGCTGAGGGGGGAGATTGGGACAGTGTGATTAGTCCGGGGACAGTCAAGGGTTGAGGGGGGAGAGTGGGACAGTGTGATTAGTCCGGGGACAGTCTCGGGCTGAGGGGGGGAGAGTGGGACAGTGTGATTAGTCCGGGGACAGTCAAGGGTTGAGGGGGGAGAGTGGGACAGTGTGATTAGATAGGGGACAGTCAAGGGTTGAGTGGGGAGAGTGGACAGTGTGATTAGATAGAGGACAGTGAAGGGTTGAGGGGGGAGAGTGGGACAGTGTGATTAGTCCGGGGACAGTCACGGGCTGAGGGGGGAGAGTGGGACAGTGTGATTATTCCGGGGACAGTCAAGGCTGAGGGGGGAGAGTGGGACAGTGTGATTATTCCGGGGACAGTCTCGGGCTGAGGGGGGAGAGTGGGACAGTGTGATTATTCCGGAGACAGTCTCGGGCTGAGGGGGGAGAGTGGGACAGTGTGATTATTCCGGGGACAGTCACGGGCTGAGGGGGAGAGTGGGACAGTGTGATTAGTCCGGGGACAGTCTCGGGCTGAGGGGGGAGAGTGGGACAGTGTGATTATTCCGGAGACAGTCTCGGGCTGAGGGGTGAGAGTCGGACAGTGTGATTATTCCGGGGACAGTCACGGGCTGAGGGGTCAGAGTGGGACAGTGTGATTAGATAGGGGCAGTCACGGGCTGAGTGGGGAGAATGGGACAGTGTGATTATTCCGGGGACATTCTCGGGCTGAGGGGGGAGAGTGGGACAGTGTGATTATTCCGGGGACAGTCTCGGGCTGAGGTGGGAGAGTGGGACAGTGTGATTAGTCCGGGGACAGTCAAGGGCTGAGGGGGAGAGTGGGACAGTGTGATTAGATAGGGGACAGTCAAGGGCTGAGTGGGGAGAGTGGGACAGTGTGATTAGTCCGGGAACAGTCAAGGGCTGAGCGGGGAGAGTGGGACAGTGTGATTAATCTAGTGACTGCCACGGACTGAGGGGGGAGAGTGGGACACTGTGATTAGTCCGGGGACAGTCACGGGCTGAGGGGGAAGAGTGGGACACTGTGATTAGTCCGGGGACTGTCACGGGTTGAGGGGGGAGAGTGGGACAGTGTGATTAGTCCGGGGACAGTCTCGGGCTGAGGTGGGAGAGTGGGACAGTGTGATTATTCCGGGGACAGTCTCGGGCTGAGGGGGTAGAGTGGGACAGTGTGATTAGTCCGGGGACAGTCAAGGGCTGAGTGGGGAGAATGGGACAGTGTGATTATTCCGGGGGCAGTCTCGGGCTGAGGGGGGTGAGTGGGACAGTGTGATTAGGCCGGGGACAGTCAAGGGCTGAGTGGGGAGAATGGGACAGTGTGACTATTCCGGGGACAGTCTCCGGCTGAGTGGGGAGAGTGGGACAGTGTGATTATTCCGGGGACAGTCTCGGGCTGAGGGGGGAGAGTGGGACAGTGTGATTATTCCGGGGACAGTCACGGGCTGAGGGGGGAGAGTGGGACAGTGTGATTAGGCCGGGGACAGTCTCGGGTTGAGGGGGGAGAGTGGGACAATGTGATTAGTCCGGGGACAGTCACGGGCTGAGGGGGGAGAGTGGGACAGTGTGATTATTCCGGGGACAGTCTCGGTCTGAGGGGGGAGAGTGGGACAGTGTGATTATTCCGGGGACAGTCACAGGCTGAGGGGGGAGAGTGGGACAGTGTGATTAGAAAGGGGAGAGTCACGGCTGAGGGGGAGATTGGGACAGTGTGATTAGTCCGGGGACAGTCACGGGCTGAGGGGGGAGAGTAGGACAGTGTGATTGGTCCGGGGACAGTCACGGGCTGAGGGGGGAGAGTGGGACAGTGTGATTAGAAAGGGGGAGTGTCACTGGCTGAGGGGGTGATTGGGACAGTGTGATTAGTCCGGGACAGTCAGGGGTTGAGGGGGGGAGAGTGGGACAGTGTGATTAGTCCGGAGACAGTCAAGGGTTGAGGGGGGAGAGTGGGACAGTGTGATTAGTCCGGGGACAGTCACGGGCTGAGGGGGGAGAGTGGGACAGTGTGATTAGTCCCGGGGACAGTCAAGGGTTTGAGGGGGGAGAGTGGGAAAGTGTGATTAGTCCGGGAACAGTCAAGGGTTGAGGGGGGAGAGTGGGACAGTGTGATTAGTCCGGGAACAGTGAAGGGCTGAGTGGGGAGAATGGGACAGTGTGATTAGTCTAGGGGACTGCACGGGCTGAGGGGGTGAAAGTGGGACAGTGTGATTAGTCCGGGGACAGTCACGGGTTGAGGGGGGAGAGTGGGACATTGTGATTAGTCCGGGAACAGTCATGGGCTGAGGGGGGAGAGTGGGACAGTGTGATTATTCCGGGGACAGTCACTGGCTGAGGGGGGAGAGTGGGACAGTGTGATTAGTCCGGGGACTGCCACGGGATGAGGGGGGGGAGACTGGGACAGTGTGATTAGTCTAGGGACTGCCACGGGCTGAGGGGTGAAAGTGGGACAGTGTGATTAGTCCGGGGACAGTCACGGGTTGAGGGGTGAAAGTGGGACAGTGTGATTAGTCCGGGGACAGTCACGGGCTGAGTGGGGAGAGTGGGACAGTGTGATTAGTCCGGGAACAGTCATGGGCTGAGGGGGGAGAGTGGGACAGGTGTGATTATTCCGGGGGACAGTCAAGGGTTGAGGGGGGAGAGCGGGACAGTGTGATTATTCCGGGGAGAGTCACGGGCTGTGGGGGGAGATTGGGACAGTGTGATTAATCTAGGGATTGACACGGGGTGAAGGAGGAGAGTGGGACATTGTGATTAATCTAGGGACCGCCACGGGCTGAGGAAGGAGAGTGGGACACTGTAGGGATTAATAATCTAGGGATTGGCACAGGCTCTGGAGAGAGGGTAGGACAGAGTGATCAGTTTGGGACAGGCAATGGGCTGTTGGGAGAGCGGATAGTGTTATTAATTTGGGAACTGACACAAGTCTGTGGGCCATGAGCAGGACAGCGTGTTAGTTTGGAGACAGACATGAGGCCGTGTGGCAATCGTGGCGCAGTGGGAATAAATTCGGTCTGACACGTGTCTGTGGAACTATTTTGGGGCTGACACAGGTCTGTGGGATCAGTGTGTTTTCCCTGTATGAATGGCGGCTGCTGGAAGTGTGAATTACAATAAAATATTAATATTATTATGTTTTTTCACAAATATTCTGTTTGTGTTATTCCATAAATAGTTAATCTGTTCGATCGAGCTGAATTAATTCTACACAGCGATCTCCTCTCTCTCTCCATCGAGGAGCTCCCCCCCCACGGTCCAACCCCGCGTTACCGCGCTCTCACCCCACGCGTCCTTTTTGACCTCAGAACTACGGAATTGCCGAGCCAGGAGCACCGTCAACCTCACAGGTGCCGGGAACCTTCCATTCCCTTCGTTCGGCCCCTTTGGCCTCAGGACCCTATCAAACAGAACGTCTCCAGAGAGAGAGAGCCTACTATGACCCCGCTGGCCTACTATGACTCCAGCAAAAGCCTCCGTCGCCTCCCGGGAAGCTGAAGCCGAAATAATTGCCCGAAACTCGCCGCCTACCCCCTCATGCGCCCTCATGGGGTGTGAAGCCTCTTTTTACACAGTCCCTAGATTTGCCCCTCCTCCTGAATATTCAGATGTGTTAGCGCTAGGACAGAAGCCCGTGGTGGCTCCGAAAGAGCACACTTGAGGATGGTGTGTTTTGGAGGGTGTCGCTGAGTTGGGAAGAAGTGTAGGACATGAATATATCGATCAGATTGACTGCGACGCGGGTAATCATGTGTCCCTGTTTTGCGGGAGGATATGGTTTGTAGCTCCCGCACTGTAAATTGCTCATTGTGTCCCATTTCTTACATGACTCTACAAGCGTTTCATCAGACTAGTCCGCGCATACATAACAGGAGGCGGAGAATGAGGTCACAGAGATGGGGGAAGACAGGTGATGGTCGTGAAGATGGGTTGAGGAAAGGGAGATCGCTTATACGGTGTGGGAAGGAGTGGGGTCAAGCAGGTGGAGTGTGAAGGGTCAGTGAGACGGGAAGTGTTGGATGTTTCAGAGGGACTTCAAAATGGAGGCGCAGAAATCCTAGAATGCTCCGCGGAAATGGAAAGCCCTCTAACCGCTCACTGTACTTAGGTACAACCATTTTTTTCTGACATCACACTTCCACACCTCATTCCAGTCTCTCCCTCTCGAATCCCAATTTCTGTTCCCCCAGTCTTTTATATCCCGTCTGTCTGTATACCCCATCTCTCTTTCCAGTCACACCACCCCCCCCACCCCTATTCACTCCCTAATACCAGTCCCTCTCCCTTCCAGGACTCTCTCCAATCACGCTTTCCTAGACTCTCTCTCTCCAAGCCTCTCTTTCCCTGCAGTCATTCGCTGGGCCCCAAGTATCTCTTTTTACAGTCTCGCTTTCCCAGGTCTTTTTCCCGGTCTCTCTCTTCACCCCGGTCGCTGCCCTTCTGGGTCTCTACCAATCTCCATGTTCTCTCCGATTTCACTCCGCACACCGAATTTCTCTCTAGACCAAAGATCTCTCAATTTTACCAGCAACCCTCCCCGTTGACTTTCTGTACCTCTATCTTCTCTAGCGGTCTCTCTTCCCTTCTCACTCTGCTCTCCTCCCGTAGACTCTCCCAGATCTCTCTCTCCCCCAAATCTTTCTTCCTCCAATATCTCTCCCTCCTCTCATTCTCTCTCTCTGCCCCAGAGATCCCCCTCTCCCAGTCACCTCCCTCTCTCTCAGCCTTTCTCTCCGATGACACTCTCCTCCCTGCAATGTCTTGTGTCCAACTGTCTGTTCTCCATCATCGCTTTCCCAACCCCTCTCTACGCCGTCTTTCAGGCTCCCCAGCCTCCCTTCCTGTCTCTCTCTCTGCCCTCGTCTCTCTCGTCTCTATCTCCCCAAGTCGCTCGCTTCCCCTCTCTATCTCTTTCCACAGTTTCTTTCTCCACCCCTTATCCCTCTCTCACACCAGTCTCTCTCACTCTTTGTCTCTGCCATTCCCCAGTCTCTTTCTGTTTCCTAATCTCTCTCCTCCAGTCTTCATCTCCGTCGCTCTCCCATCCGATCTCTCTGCACCCAGTCTCCTTCCTTTCAGTCTATCTCACTTCCCCACTCTCTCCCCCAGTCTGTCTCGTCAGATTTTTCCTTCCCGGTCTCCCTCTCTCTTCACCAGTCCTTCACCTCCAGTGTCATTTCCCCCAGTCCTTCTCCCCAGTCTCTCTCTACGAGACTCACTTTCCCCATTTCTCTCTCCCCTGTCCCTCTGTTCCCAGTCCCTCTCTGCCCTAGTCTCTGCCTCACCAGTCTTTCCCCACAGTATCTCTCTTTCCCCTGCCTCTCTCCGTGGTCGCTTTTCCCGCAGTCTCTCTGTCGCCCTCTCTCTCTCTCTCTCCTCCACTCTTCCTCCGCTCAGTCTCTCGCTTCACCAATCTCTGTCTCCCCCACTCTCTTTCCTCCCAGTCTCCCTCAGCTCATTCTCCCCCTCTCCTTCTATTGGCTCTCTCTTTCCATCCGTTCTTCTTTCCCCACTTTCCCTCTGTCATTTATCCTCCCCCACTCTCTCGATCCTGTATCTCACACTCTTACTTGCTTCATCCATTTCCCCTGCTTACCGTCTTTCTCTTCCCGATCTCTCTTACTCTGATTCTCTCTCTCTCTCCTCTCTCTCTCCCCTCCTCTCTCTCTCTCTCTCTCTCTCTCTCTCTCCTCTCTCTCTCTCTCTCTCTCTCTCTCTCTCTCTCTCTCTCTCTCTCTCTCTCTCTCTCTCTCTCTCTCCTCTCTCTCTCTCTCTCTCTCTCTCCTCTCTCTCTCTCTCTCTCTCTCCTCTCTCCCTCTCTCTCCTCATCTCTCTCTCCTCTCTCCTCCCGAATGTTTGTTGCCTGTCTTCTCACCAGGAACACTGATAACGGCAGTGATCATGTACCATATTTTTCCCACAACGTTAAATGTTTCAAGCATGCTTTGTGAGATTCAGGCCTGGTCTTCCAGCTTCCTGCAATCTCGCTGAAGAAACTCTGAGTTCCACGGTCATTCATTTATACTCGCTCCAGCACACTCAACACTACCCAAGGCTGATGTGCTTTCCAACAGCTGGGGTCAAAAAGTACACAGGGTGTAATTGAAGTAAACTCCCAAATGTGATGAGGGATGCACAACTTGACACAAAATTGCAAAATCTGAAAGATGAAGAACTGACGATTCGAGAAGTCAGTGCATGTTATTGTGAAACACTCTCAGGGATCACCTCTGGGGTTCAAGCTCGTTATTGTTGATCTTTGTCATTAAAGACCAAAGCTGTACTGTCATTGGGCTTCTCTGTTTGACCCTGGGAATTGTCTCTCTTATAGATCATCCAATAGGAACATTTTTTTAAAAAAAAACATAATATGTTGTTTGTACGATACAGGAATATAGCGAAAAACCTTAAACTTATATATATATATATATTATAAACTAATATAACTAATAGGCCTACAAAGATAGTGAACGCACACGAACTATTAATCATATTAATTGCAAACACACACAAAATGCTGGACGATCTCAACAGGTCAGGCAACAGCTCTGGAAATGAATGAACAGCTAACGTTCTGGCCGAGACCCTCCTTCAAGTTCATTAACGCTCCGTCGAGTACCGCAGTTCCGTCAACAAGAAGCGGAATTTCTCAGTGGCCAGCCATTTCAATTCTTATCCCCATTCTCGGTCTGACATGTCGGAACACGTCCTCTTCCTCTGCCCTCTCAGACTGGAGGTCCTGACTCCTTATATTCTGTTTGGGTGACGTCCAATCTTCCGGCATGAAGTTGGATATCTCCATCTTCCGGTATTTCCACTCCACGTCCCGTCTTCATTTGCCCACTCTGGCCTCTTATTCTTCTCCTCCGCTGTGTATCACATCCCATCCTCCTTCCCTTTCTCCCACGATCCCCTCTCCACTCCGATCAGTTCCGACATCTCCGGTCCTTCGTCTTTTCCACCTGTTACCCTCCAGCCACATTTCGTGCCCCAACCTCAGCCACGTGGCTTCACCTCCCACCTTCTAGCCTGTCTCCCCAAACCCGCCTCCATCTGGGGTCGTCCACCTTTCTCCAGTGCGGCCTGAAACGTTAACTGTTTATTCATTTCCACAGACGCTGCCTGACCCGCTGAGTTCCTTCAGAATGTTGTCTGTGCGTCATATCGATGCAGTCTATCACGTGTGTAGTACCAATTTACCCCCGTTCGCCTAGGGTGAACGGCCGTCGCCCCGCCAATAGTGCAATACTTCAGTGTAAATACGGTGTAATGCCCCCGCAGTACAGGCTCGCAACACCAAAGGCGAGTAAATAATTGCAACTTTATAGTTACTTCTTAGTGATGTTTTAGTAGAAACAGATCACCTCAAAGCGCCAAATCAGTAAGCTTATCAGTTGGTGCACATAACATTTTAATACGTTGGAGATCACCCCTCCGGTTCCATCCACAACGAACTTCCGAGCCTTCGGCCACCCGTCCGAACCGCCGATGTCCAGTATCCGCCGCCCTGGAACCGCTGTCCGCTCCTCGCTCGCCTCCCCCAAAAAAGACCGCGAACTCCCGCTCAGCTCACACATACAAGATAGCAATAACAATTCTCTATTGGTTAGTTCCCCCCTTTATCTGCAGTTATAACCCAAACAGTCCAGCTACAGAAACCCATTACAGCATTAAGTAATATTACAGAGACGGCTTTTCATTATAACAATACAGAGAAGCCATTTTGTTAGCCTGAACAGTTAACACCCACAGTTACTGGTACTAGAGAGCCCTACACATGGTAAACCAGTTCCCATCAAGTGGTGCACTAGTATGAAGTAAAGTATTGAATCACGTGCACATGACCCTCGAATCAAACCGACAGGGCATCTGCATACATTACATTTGTGCCAGCAAAGACAATTGGTAGGTGTTAATAGTGAGACAGATCGTTGTATTTTCACGTTTGACATTCTTGAACTATATTTTCACTTTAAATATATCACAACATTGTATAATCTGTTTTAATTACCTCTTTTTTCGCTGACGTGCTACATCGATGTACGTACGGTCTGACTGAATAGCCTCACAAGAAGAGCCGTTCACTGTGTCTAGACATTCGGTGCAGTAATAAGCCCACGTGCCGTTGTTTGTGGGATGAAATTGCTCAGTTTGACAGACGGACAGCGAAGGGCAGACAGGGGTCAATGCTGAGGTTCGTGTTGATTACCTTCCGTGGGTGGAAGGGCTGGGATATTCGTAAAGAGTGACGGGGTTCTCGAGAGTGCTAACGTAGAAAAGACAAGGAAATGGAAGTTCAAACATCAATGGAAGTGGTGATGCGGATTAATAACGTGGTTTTCAATGCATTCCGAACACCAGCCACACTGACGGGAAAGGTCATGATGTAATAACATATAATAGAACTTAGAACATAGAAAACCTACGGCAAAATACAGGCCCTTTGGCCCACAAACCTGTCCTGATCATGTCCCTACCTTAGACTTTACTCACACGCGCTCTGTTTTTCTAAACTCCATGTAGACGTCCAGGTGTTTCTTAAAAGATCCTGTTGTTGCCGCCTCCACCACCTGTTGCTGACAGCCCATTCCACGCACTCACCACCTCCTCTGTGTAAAAATAAACTTTACCCTGACATCTTCTCTATACCTACTTCCAAGCACCTTAAAGCTATACCCTCTCGTGCTAGCCATTTCAGCCCTGGGGAAAAGCCTCTGACTATCCACATGATCAATGCCTCTCATTATCTTGTACACCTGTATCAGGTCACTGCTCATCCTCCCTCGCTGCAAGAGAAAGACCGAGTTCACTCAACCTATTCTCATAAGGCATGCTCCCAAATCCAGGCAACATCCTTGTAAATCTCCTGTATATCCTTTCTATGGTTTTCACGTCCTTCCTGCAGTGAGGGCGACCAGAACTGAGCACAGTTCACCAAGTGGGGTCTGACCAGGGTCTTATATAGCTGCAACATGACCTCTTGGCTCCTAAATTCAATTCCACGATTGATGAAGGCCAATACACCGTACGCCTTCTTAACCACAGAGTCAACCTGCACAGCTGCTTTGAACGTCCTATGGACTCGGACCCCAAGATCCCTCTGATCCTCCACATTGCCAAGAGTCTTACCATTAATACTGTGTTCTGCCATCATATTTGACTTACCAAAATGAGCCACCTCACACTTATCTGGGTTGAACTTCATCTGCCACTTCTCAGTTCAGTTTTGCATCTATCAATGTCCCGCTGTAAGCTCTGACAGCCCTCCACACTATCCATAACACCCCAATCTTTGTGTCATTAGCAAAACAACCAACCCATCCCTCTACTTCCTCATGCAGCGTTATTTTAAAAATTCCACAGAGTAGGGGTCCTAGAACAGATCCCTGAGGTATACCACTGGCCATCGGCCTCCATGTAGAATATCACCCATCTATAACCACACTTTGCCTTCTGTAGGCAAGCCAGTTCTGGATCCACAAAGCAATGTCCCCTTGGATCCCATGCCTCCTTACGTTATCAATAAGCCTCGCATGGGGTACCTTATCAAATGCCTTGCTATAATCCATATATACTACATCTACGGCTCTGCCTCATTAATGTGTTTAGTCACATCCTCAAAAAATTCATTCAGGCTTGCAAGGCACGACTTGCCTTTGACAAACACATGCTGACGATTCATATCATATAATGCCTCTCCAAATGTTCGTAAGTCCGGCCTCTCAGGATCTTATCCATTAACTCATCAACCACTGAATTGAGACTCACTGGGCCCATCGTCTCCTGGGCTATCCTTACTCCCTATCTTGAATAAGGAAACAACATCCACAACCCTCCAATCCTCCGGAACCTCTCCCATTCTCATTAATGAAGCAAAGATCATCGCCGGAGTCTCAGCAATCTCCTGCCTAGCTTCCCACAGAAGCCTGGGATCCATCCCGTCCGGTCCCGGTGACTTATACAACTTGATGATTTCCAAAATCTCCAGCACATCCTCTTCCTTAATATCTACATGCTCAAGTTTTTCAGGCCACTGCAAGTCATCCCTACAATTGCCAATATCCTTTTCCGTAGTAAATACTGAAGCAAACTATTCATTAAGTACCTCCGTTATTTCCTCCGGTTCCATACACATTTTTCCACTGTCACACTTGATTGCTCCTATTC